>NC_068447.1:32650415-32652915 GCF_023373465.1 Oncorhynchus keta
ACGGTGGTTTATGTACCTCACACTGGCCCCTGAGACCTCTCTCCTGGAGACGTGACCAGATACTCTGGATCCTCCCAGCATGCTCTGGGTGGCTGCTGTTGTCACCACATGTGCACTGGTGCTTTAGCATCTGAGAGTCATAAACCAGGCCTGCAACCAAACAGAGACACACACTAACGTTAGTAATTCCGGTGAATCAACAGCTGTAAGACAGATCTAACCACAACAAGAGAGATATTGAAACAAATGCAAGAAGCATATAAACTGCTTACTACCCATATCAGAGTGTCCTTGACCAGGCCTCAGATTGGATCAATTGAATTACAGCCACAGTAGGGATAATAACCTACACCTAAACAGGTTCCCTTGTGGCAGTGTGCATGTGGTTCATTTCTTACCGGTGGTGAAGCGTGGTTTGCTATGTGGTTCTGGGGCGGGTATTGGCAGGGGCTTGTCTGGCAGCGTGAGGGAGGTGGAGGCTGGTGAGGACTGGGTACGGAAGAGGGGCCGGTGGGCACTGCCAAGCATCATGGGTACCGCCAGCGTCTCCATGTGGGCTGTCTGCCGACGCAACTGCTGCAGCTGTTTCTGTTTCTCCCACAGCAATGACTAGAGAGAGAGAGGGAGCAAGATAGAAAATGAGAGAGCCAGAGAGAGAGAGAGAGAGAGAGAGAGAGAGAGAGAGAGAGACAGAGAGAGAGAGAGAGCCAGAGAGAGCCAGAGAGAGAGAGAGAGAGCCAGAGAGAGCCAGAGAGAGAGAGAGAGAGCCAGAGAGAGAGAGAGCCAGAGAGAAAGAGAGAGAAAGAGAGAGCCAGAGAGAGAGAGAGAGAGCCAAGAGAGAGAGCCAGAGAGAGAGAGAGAGAGAGAGAGAGAGAGAGAGAGAGCCAGAGCCAGAGAGAGAGAGCCAGAGAGAGAGAGCCAGAGAGAGAGAGCCAGAGAGAGAGCCAGAGAGAGAGAGAGAGCCAGAGAGAGAGAGAGAGCCAGAGAGAGAGCCAGAGAGAGAGAGAGAGAAACAGAGAGAGAGAGAGAGCCAGAGAGAGAGAGAGCCAGAGAGAGAGAGCCAGAGAGAGAGAGAAAGAGAAAGAGAAAGAGAGAGAGAAGAGAGAGAGAGAGAGAGAGAGAGAGAGAGAGAGAGAGAGAGAGAGAGAGAGAGGAGATATGTTTAGTGCTGTTGTGATTTTCAACCCACAGGAATCTATACACGCAGAAAGTAAAGTAAAGTCAATCCTGCATGAAGCATGAAAAAAAAAACATTGCTGCCCTCTGCTGGAAGTTCAAGGAAGGCATATTGTATTAGTGGTCCTCTATCATCTGTGTGTCTTTATCTTACCTGGTTGAGTATGAGTGTGTGTTGCAGATTGATCTGTTCTCCCTGGCTGTCCAAATCAGACACAGGCTCCGCTTCCCTCAGTGACTCCACCCGTGCTCGGCCGTGATAGGTGTCGCTGGGCGTCGGCCCCACCTCCTCAGAGTCCATGTCTTCTGAGGGGATCTGTCTGAGCCGAGGCTTCTCACTGGATTTAGACATCAGCTGGAACACACACACAAAATTATTGATCAATTTATATTCATTCAACTCCATTCAAATCAATTAATTATTTTCGAAAAAGAAAGCTGCTGAAAGAGGAAACCATCCTTGGATTGTACAAAAATCAATAACCCATTACAACAGAGTGTGTGTGAGAAAATGTGTGATTTGTGAAGGTCTGTAAGTCGCTCACCTTGCCCAGGTGTGTCTGCTGTTTAAGTCTCTCCAGTAGTTGGCTGTTGTGGTGCTGTTGCAGCAGAGGGTGTAGGGATCTGAGGCTCTGGGGCAGCGGCTCTGAGCGAGTTCGGCTCAGGGCCTTATGAGGGCCCCCACCCGGGGCCAGACGATCCATCTGGGGGGCAAACTGTAGTGGCACGGTGCTCAGGCCTGGAACTGAGACAGGAGGAGAATGGCTTTAAATCTGACTATTTGTCAAGGCCACTAGGTGGCAGTACCACATTTCCTCTGGCGTCAGAACAAACCTTTTCTTGGCTATTTCACAGGAGGCAAGAGAAAAGCGATAATGCCTACAGAATCCAGCTGAGCAATTGTGTATTGTGTAATACTTTTATAAGGAACATATTTTTGGCAAGAATTTCTCCTGTTCTATGTCAAATTACATGCAAAATGACTCTTAACTGCTGTATACAAAGGCAAATGTTTATTGGAAGTCAAACGCATTGCAAGGCAGCCAGCATTGTATGTGAATGTGATGGTGTGTCTCACCAGCGAGCATGGGGGTATGGACCAGTCGGGAGGGCTCCAGGAGGAGGACAGGCTGGAGGTGGGGCGACAGCGACCCACTCTGCTCCTCCATCCCCAGGGGAAGGTAGACAGACTGGCCTCCCGTCACCATAGGTACCCGGCCCACCTTCCGAGGGGACAAGTCTAATTCACTCTGCACACATACACACATGTAAAGTGGCGATAAATGATCTTGTTGCTTTCAAAGATGAGTCTTAGTGTTTCTTT
>NC_068447.1:32657915-32757915 GCF_023373465.1 Oncorhynchus keta
TGAAGGTGTAAAGAGTTCTCACCTGTAGCCCACATGCTACTGAAGGTGTAAAGAGTTCTCACCTGTAGCCCACATGCTACTGAAGGTGTAAAGAGTTCTCACCTGTAGCCCACATGCTAATGAAGGTGTAAAGAGTTCTCACCTGTAGCCCACATGCTACTGAAGGTGTAAAGAGTTCTCACCTGTAGCCCACATGCTACTGAAGGTGTAAAGAGTTCTCACCTGTAGCCCACATGCTAATGAAGGTGTAAAGAGTTCTCACCTGTAGCCCACATGCTAATGAAGATGCAAAGAGTTCTCACCTGTAGCCCACATGCTAATGAAGGTGTAAAGAGTTCTCACCTGTAGCCCACATGCTAATGAAGGTGTAAAGTGTTCTCACCTGTAGCCCACATGCTAATGAAGATGTAAAGAGTTCTCACCTGTAGCCCACATGCTACTGAAGGTGTGAAGAGTTCTCACCTGTAGCCCACATGCTGATGAAGATGTAAAGAGTTCTCACCTGTAGCCCACATGCTAATGAAGGTGTAAAGAGTTCTCACCTGTAGCCCACATGCTAATGAAGGTGTAAAGAGTTCTCACCTGTAGCCCACATGCTAATGAAGATGCAAAGAGTTCTCACCTGTAGCCCACATGCTAATGAAGGTGTAAAGAGTTCTCACCTGTAGCCCACATGCTACTGAAGGTGTAAAGAGTTCTCACCTGTAGCCCACATGCTACTGAAGGTGTAAAGAGTTCTCACCTGTAGCCCACATGCTACTGAAGGTGTAAAGAGTTCTCACCTGTAGCCCACATGCTACTGAAGGTGTAAAGAGTTCTCACCTGTAGCCCACATGCTACTGAAGGTTTAAAGAGTTCTCACCTGTAGCCCACATGCTAATGAAGGTTTAAAGAGTTCTCACCTGTAGCCCACATGCTACTGAAGGTTTAAAGAGTTCTCACCTGTAGCCCACATGCTACTGAAGGTTTAAAGAGTTCTCACCTGTAGCCCACATGCTACTGAAGGTTTAAAGAGTTCTCACCTGTAGCCCACATGCTACTGAAAGTGTAAAGAGTTCTCACCTGTAGCCCACATGCTAATTAAGGTGTAAAGAGTTCTCACCTGTAGCCCACATGCTACTGAAGGTGTAAAGAGTTCTCACCTGTAGCCCACATGCTAATTAAGGTGTAAAGAGTTCTCACCTGTAGCCCACATGCTACTGAAGGTGTAAAGAGTTCTCACCTGTAGCCCACATGCTACTGAATGTGTAAAGAGTTCTCACCTGTAGCCCACATGCTACTGAAGATGTAAAGAGTTCTCACCTGTAGCCCACATGCTACTGAAGGTGTAAAGAGTTCTCACCTGTAGCCCACATGCTACTGAAAGTGTAAAGAGTTCTCACCTGTAGCCCACATGCTAATTAAGGTGTAAAGAGTTCTCACCTGTAGCCCACATGCTAATGAAGGTGTAAAGAGTTCTCACCTGTAGCCCACATGCTACTGAAGGTGTAAAGAGTTCTCACCTGTAGCCCACATGCTACTGAAGGTGTAAAGAGTTCTCACCTGTAGCCCACATGCTACTGAAGTGGTAAAGAGTTCTCACCTGTAGCCCACATGCTACTGAAGGTGTAAAGAGTTCTCACCTGTAGCCCACATGCTACTGAAGGTGTAAAGAGTTCTCACCTGTAGCCCACATGCTACTGAAGGTGTAAAGAGTTCTCACCTGTAGCCCACATGCTACTGAAGGTGTAAAGAGTTCTCACCTGTAGCCCACATGCTACTGAAGGTGTAAAGAGTTCTCACCTGTAGCCCACATGCTACTGAAGGTGTAAAGAGTTCTCACCTGTAGCCCACATGCTACTGAAGGTGTAAAGAGTTCTCACCTGTAGCCCACATGCTAATGAAGGTGTAAAGAGTTCTCACCTGTAGCCCACATGCTAATGAAGGTGTAAAGAGTTCTCACCTGTAGCCCACATGCTACTGAAGGTGTAAAGAGTTCTCACCTGTAGCCCACATGCTACTGAAGGTGTAAAGAGTTCTCACCTGTAGCCCACATGCTACTGAAGGTGTAAAGAGTTCTCACCTGTAGCCCACATGCTAATGAAGG
Organism: Oncorhynchus keta; assembly: GCF_023373465.1. Lineage (NCBI taxonomy): Eukaryota > Metazoa > Chordata > Actinopteri > Salmoniformes > Salmonidae > Oncorhynchus > Oncorhynchus keta. The sequence continues at coordinate 32,660,002 of NC_068447.1, forward strand.
TGTAAAGAGTTCTCACCTGTAGCCCACATGCTAATGAAGGTGTAAAGAGTTCTCACCTGTAGCCCACATGCTACTGAAGGTGTAAAGAGTTCTCACCTGTAGCCCACATGCTACTGAAGGTGTAAAGAGTTCTCACCTGTAGCCCACATGCTAATGAAGGTGTAAAGAGTTCTCACCTGTAGCCCACATGCTACTGAAGGTGTAAAGAGTTCTCACCTGTAGCCCACATGCTAATGAAGGTGTAAAGAGTTCTCACCTGTAGCCCACATGCTACTGAAGGTGTAAAGAGTTCTCACCTGTAGCCCACATGCTAATGAAGGTGTAAAAGTTCTCACCTGTAGCCCACATGCTAATGAAGGTGTAAAGAGTTCTCACCTGTAGCCCACATGCTACTGAAGGTGTAAAGAGTTCTCACCTGTAGCCCACATGCTAATGAAGGTGTAAAGAGTTCTCACCTGTAGCCCACATGCTACTGAAGGTGTAAAGAGTTCTCACCTGTAGCCCACATGCTAATGAAGGTGTAAAGAGTTCTCACCTGTAGCCCACATGCTACTGAAGGTGTAAAGAGTTCTCACCTGTAGCCCACATGCTAATGAAGGTGTAAAGAGTTCTCACCTGTAGCCCACATGCTAATGAAGGTGTAAAGAGTTCTCACCTGTAGCCCACATGCTACTGAAGGTGTAAAGAGTTCTCACCTGTAGCCCACATGCTAATGAAGGTGTAAAGAGTTCTCACCTGTAGCCCACATGCTAATGAAGGTGTAAAGAGTTCTCACCTGTAGCCCACATGCTACTGAAGGTGTAAAGAGTTCTCACCTGTAGCCCACATGCTACTGAAGGTGTAAAGAGTTCTCACCTGTAGCCCACATGCTAATGAAGGTGTAAAGAGTTCTCACCTGTAGCCCACATGCTACTGAAGGTGTAAAGAGTTCTCACCTGTAGCCCACATGCTAATGAAGGTGTAAAGAGTTCTCACCTGTAGCCCACATGCTACTGAAGGTGTAAAGAGTTCTCACCTGTAGCCCACAGGGGGACCACTGAGAGGGTTGGAGCTGGTTCTTCCCAGGGCTTGTTGTTTCTGCTTCTTCAGAATCACCTCCTGGAGCTTCTGCTTAACCAGGGAACTGGCCACAGCACCTGTCAATCAACATAGATATAGAGACCATCAGACCAATCCCTACAATTACTCAGAGTGTTCCACCTTTCAACAGCAACATTGTAACTGAAGTGAAAGAACGTCTCCTTTTATGCCCAGAGCATGACATTGTAGCCAGAGTATGAAGATGAGATGGCAACATTTGGGAAAATCCCTTTCTATTTCAGTCTCCCTCTGCATGCTAGGAAGCTGTGACCATGCCGTCCCAGTGTGTGTGTGTGTGTGTGTGGAGGGGACTAGGGAGGGCATGGAGGACAGGGGGAGGTGACAGGAGGTGTCACTATTGATACGGTCAATATTGACACCGGTGCTGTTTGCACAGCTCGACTATGTTTTAACCACTGTTTTAGAGGAACTTCTTTCTCCAAAATGAGTGGCTCAGCTCTGTCTGTTCTGCTCTGAAAGTCAATACCGGCCCAGAAACTCCCTCCTACAGTAGTATGATAGTTGTCAGTAGTATCCAGTGTTCCTGACTGACAGTGAAACCCCATATTGTCTTGGATGGTAGTAAGATGAGGATCTATATATAATCTGGTGGTGTGTGTGTGTGTGTGTGTGTGTGTGTGTGTGTGTGTGTGTGTGTGTGTGTGTGTGTGTGTGTGTGTGTGTGTGTGTGTGTGTGTGTGTGTGTGTGTGTGTGTGTGTGTGTGTGTGTGTGTGTGTGTGTGTGTGTGTGTGTGTGTGTGTGTGTGTGTGTGAAAGGCAACAGGAACAGTGGGCTCTGTGTGAGGAGGAAGCAACACGGGACGTCTACTACCACAGCCCTCCCAGCATGCCTCAGCCCACAACACACAGAGATGAGCTGCTCTGAGCAGAGCCACAATGGTCCATTGACAGCCACTCACAGAGAACCGGGTTTGGGACCCACAGGGCAGGGGTCAAAACAACAGCACTACAGCTCATCCATCTTCTCTTCTCTTCTCTTCTCTTCTCTTCTCTTCTCTTCTCTTCTCTTCTCTTCTCTTCTCTTCTCTTCTCTTCTCTTCTCTTCTCTCCTCTCCTCTCCTCTCCTCTTCTCTCCTCTTCTCTTCTCTTCTCTTCTCTTCTCTTCTCTTCTCTTCTCTTCTCTTCTCTTCTCTTCTCTCCTCTCCTCTCCTCTCCTCTCCTCTCCTCTCCTCTCCTCTCCTCTCCTCTCCTCTCTCCTCTCCTCTCCTCTCCTCTCCTCTCCTCTCCTCTCCCTCTCTCTCCTCTCCTCTCCTCTCTTCTCTTCTCTTCTCTTCTCTTCTCTTCTCTTCTCATATCTTCTCCTCTCTTCTCTTCTCCTCTCTTCTCATCTCTTCTCTTCTCCTCTCTTCTCTTCTCTTCTCCTCTCTTCTCTTCTCTTCTCTTCTCTTCTCTTCTCCTCTCTTCTCTTCTCCTCTCTTCTAATCTCCTCTCCTCTCCTCTCTTCTCATCTCCTCTCCTCTCTTCTCTTCTCATCTCATCTCCTCTCCCCTTCTCTCCAGGGCCCTACCAGATACTGTCTGACTAGAGGAATGCTCAGAGACCTCACGGATGTATTTATGGACATGCAAAGACAGAGCACTAAATTACTGTTTTCCTCTGCTTGTTGTAAGAGACAAGATATTTGGTGTTATTTGTGTCTAGGTGCTATTTATGATGACTCAGTCTGTTGGGAGTAGACAAAAAGCAATGCCTCTCAAATCGGTGTCCCTGTCGGTTTTTGCCCAAGGCATTCTTTGGCTGTTTGGTGAGAATATTTACATTTGTAGAGTGTATGTGCATTTATCTGTGTTTATATATATATATGTGTGTGTGTGTGTGTGTGTGTGTGTGTGTGTGTGTGTGTGTGTGTGTGTGTGTGTGTGTGTGTGTGTGTGTGTGTGTGTGTGTAGGGTGTTTGTCTTGCGAAAGTGACTGTTTCACTTTACACATCATTGTGCAGAACACCAACCAATGAGGATAACAATAGGGGAGAGTGGGGTATATTGAGCAATTCTTTGAAAAACAGCACTACATCAAAGTGAAATATAGTATTCATTATAACAAAGAACATCCCATCATGCTTAGGGTCATGTATGAAAACGCTGGGAAGGCCATTATTTTGGTTACCATGTCTATGTCCCCATAGGATGACATCCACAGGGCACGAGTGGTCACTGAATGGTTTGATGAGCATGAACACGATGTAAACCATATACCATGGCCGTTTCAGTCACCAGATCTCAACCCAATTGAACACTTATGGGAGATTCTGGATCGGTGCCCAGGACACCGTTTTCCACCACCATCAACAAAACACCAAATGATGGAATTTCCCGTGGAAGAATGGTGTGGCATTCCTCCAATAGAGTTCCAGACACTTGTAGAATTTATGTCGAGGTGCATTGAAGCTGTTCTGGCTTGTGGTGCCAAACATCCTATTAAGACACTTTGTTGGTGTTTCCTTTATTTTGGCAGTTACCTGTATGTCAAAGTTTAATTCATGGAATGGGAGTGGTATATTGTATATCTTAAATGTACATTCGGATATAGATCTCTCTGCTCAATATTACCCTTCCATTTCTTGACCAGTTGTCTGGGACAGAGATGTTGTTTTCGATGTGCCAATTCATAGGCAAGTTCTCTGCACTTGAGGCTACTAAAGCTCATGAAACTGGTCTACAATATTGTTGATATGTTTAGCAAGCTCCAAGTCATCAGATAAGACCTTGTGTGCCTCTGCTACTCTATCATAGCCTCTCTCCTGCACAGGTACAGGTTCCTTTCGTTGTTGTAGATGTACCTCTCTAGTGTCATTCAGTCTCTTCGTTCATCCCAAATGGACTTCTTCCCTTCTTTCACTAACTTGGCTGCTCTCTCAAGAACTCCAAGGGGGGCTAGACCTCTGCTTGTTTGACGTTGATCTTGAGTTCAATACACAGAAATACTGTGCATATTATGAATAAAACGGAGAAAATGGCATCAGCATTTGTATGGCGATACGCTGGCCATTGGCTCAACTTACCCTGGGGCAAACGGTTTGGATCTATTAGCCCACACGGCTACGAGGATGAACTTTCATGCTAGGTTTAGGACCTCCTGTTGAAGCCGATAGAGACCCCAACTGATGTACAGAACAATGTTAAAACAGCATCATGAAACCTTTAACACAATACATTGGACTTGGTAAAAATATAAATAAATGTACCTAACTTGCGAACCACTTTTTCCGTGCTTCACAGACTCCATGAAACCATGACCTATTCCAAACGATTTGGTCACATGATTCATTGTGTGTGTGTGGTTTCCTAGAAACAAGGGGTGGCTCAACTTGACCCACTGGCTCAACACAACCCACTCTCTCCTACTACAGTGTACAAGCACACACACACACACACACACACACACACACACACACACACACACACACACACACACACACACACACACACACACACACACACACACACACACACACACACACACACACACACACACACACACACACACACACACACACACACACACACACACACACACACACACACACACACACACACACACACACACACACACACACAGTGAAACTCACTCTGTTGGCTCTTGTCCTTGTGCCACAGCTGCTGCAGCTCTTGCTGTTTCTCCTGCTCACTTCTTCGTTGTTCCATGTTAAACTGAAAGCCGACGAGACAGTCATTAAAGTGCGTGTGGAAACAGGAACAAGTGCCGCTCTGATCTGGGAATGTGTGACATATGGTGGCGGAAAGACTTGGGCTAATCAGTGTAAATGGGGCATGAAAGTCATTAATACGAGCTAAAATGTACAAGAAACATTACACATGAAACATTAGAGACATGTAATGCAATTTATGGGTTCCTTTCACATCAGTGTGTGTGTCGGTGTTTGGCAACAGTGTGTGCTGAGAGCAGCCCGAACGATACAGTACGTACCCGTATGTGCTGATGCAGCTGGTGCTGGGAGAAGGTAGTGCAGGGCTGGTGGGAGAAGGGGCTGTGGAGCAGAGGAGGGTGCAGGGCCGTGTCCGAACCCGGCCGCATCACACGCTCCGTCACACGCAGGTCCATTGGGACTGACCCCAGGGGCGCCGACACCGAGGGCTCTAGGGGAGGGAGGGGAGAGAGTTGAGTTTCTCAGAAAATCCATTTCTTACTTCCAACCTCTTGACTTCAGGTCAAGTGTTTAATTATTGTACGGCAGTAACACTTGACTCCCAGAAACTGGAGGGGATAGGAGAGTACTTTGACTAAAGAGAAGAGAGAGAGAAAGAGAGACGTGACAGAGAGGGAGATAAATAGACCAGAGACACAGCCCACTCAGTGTATGAATGTGAGCGGCGATCCCACACTGGACACGACACATACAACAAGAATGTCTGCTGTACATATATAACACTGTCTCACAGCCTTTCCCTCTCCCCTCCACTGTCTCTCAGCCTTTCCCTCTCCCCTCCACTGTCTCTCAGCCTTTCCCTCTCCCCTCCACTGTCTCACAGCCTTTCCCTCTCCCCTCCACTGTCTCTCAGCCTTTCCCTCTCCCCTCCACTGTCTCTCAGCCTTTCCCTCTCCCCCCCACTGTCTCACAGCCTTTCCCTCTCCCCTTCACAGTCTCTCAGCCTTTCCCTCTCCCCTCCACTGTCTCACAGCCTTTCCCTCTCCCCTCCACTCTCTCAGCCTTTCCCTCTCCCCTCCACTCTCTCAGCCTTTCCCTCTCCCCTCCACTCTCACAGCCTTTCCCTCTCTCCTCCACTGTCTCTCAGCCTTTCCCTCTCCCCTCCACTGTCTCTCAGCCTTTCCCTCTCCCCTCCAGTGTCTCACAGCCTTTCCCTCTCCCCTCCGCTCTCTCAGCCTTTCCCTCTCCCCTCCACTCTCTTAGCCTTTCCTTCTCCCCTCCACACTCACAGCCTTTCCCTCACCCCTCCACTGTATCTCAGCCTTTCCCTCTCCCCTCCACTGTCTCTCAGCCTTTCCCTCTCCCATCCACTGTCTCACAGTCTTTCCCTCTCCCCTCCACTCTCACAGCCTTTCCCTCCCCCCTCCACTGTCTCACAGCCTTTCCCTCTCCCCTCCACTGTCTCTCAGCCTTTCCCTCTCCCCTCCACTCTCACAGCCTTTCCCTCTCCCCTCCACTCTCACAGCCTTTCCCTCTCCCCTCCACTCAGCCTTTCCCTTTCCCTCTCCCCTCCACTCTCACAGCCTTTCCCTCTCCCCTCCACTCTCTCAGCCTTTCCCTCTCCCCTCCACTGTCTCTCAGCCTTTCCCTCTCCCCTCCAGTGTCTCACAGCCTTTCCCTCTCCCCTCCACTCTCTCAGCCTTTCCCTCTCCCCTCCACACTCACAGCCTTTCCCTCTCCCCTCCACTGTATCTCAGCCTTTCCCTCTCCCCTCCACTGTCTCTCAGCCTTTCCCTCTCCCCTCCACTGTCTCACAGCCTTTCCCTCTCCCCTCCACTGTCTCACAGCCTTTCCCTCTCCCCTCCGCTCTCACAGCCTTTCCCTCTCCCCTCCAGTGTCTCACAGCCATTCCCTCTCCCCTCCACTCTCACAGCCTTCCCCTCTCCCCTCCACTGTCTCTCAGCCTTTCCCTCTCCCCTCCACTGTCTTACAGCCTTTCCCTCTCCCTTCCACTGTCTCTCAGCCTTTCCCTCTCCCCTCCACTGTCTCTCAGCCTTTCCTTCTCCCCTCCACTGTCTCACAGCCTTTCCCTCTCCCCTCCACTGTCTCACAGCCTTTCCCTCTCCCCTCCACTGTCTCACAGCCTTTCCCTCTCCCCTCCACTGTCTCACAGCCTTTCCCTCTCCCCTCCACTGTCTCACAGCCTTTCCCTCTCCCCTCCACTGTCTCACAGCCTTTCCCTCTCCCCTCCACTGTCTCACAGCCTTTCCCTCTCCCCTCCACTGTCTCTCCTCATTCTAGATTCTTCACTGACATAAATGTCTGATTAGCATGATAATCCAGGACATTTGCATTGCATGGGTGAGCCAGGGGGAAAGATTGCCTTGCCGCGCTCTACAACAGGATCCAGAACGGGGTTGGGAAAGAGCTATGGGTTTTACCGCACCGTGCTGACACACATGCATTCACCCTCTCACACACGGATACGGACACAGAGACTCAAAACAATTATTGACATAATTGCCAAGTCTTTGGTTGAGTTTATAACTACACACACAAAGTCTCAATTGTCTGAGGCTTTGTAAAGTGAAATGATGTACTGTACATTTCATGAAGTTTGACTTGGCCTGCTTCCAAATTCCAAGCAGCGAGAATGTTTCTGCCTTGTGTCAAGACCTGCAGGCAGTAGAACTGTTTCTCACAGCTGGGTTGAGGAGGGTGTGGAGTGACTGAGGGTGAGATAGATATATTCTATAGCCTACAACACTGCTGTGGTGTGTAGTGTGCAGTGCCTGTGCATGTGTGAGAGGAGAAAAGCCTCCTTCGTACACACTGATATAGCCAGCTGTGTACTCTCACATCCCGAATGGGAACAACAGATGATGTGATTCATGCCTTAGTTTGGACGCCCATGGAAATCCAAGGGCTGTTTGCAGGCCCTCACAGTGCACAGCCAGCTGGGGACAGCGTCAACATATACTGTATCATTACACAAACACTTCATTGTTCACCCGACGAGCATTATTACTGTTTAACTAAATCAATCACTCCCTACTGCTAATGAGAGAGAACCAACAAAAGTGTGTTTATCTAGGAATGAAAGATGAGCTTTTCACAATCCTATTGTAGGAATGAAAACGGGCTGGTGAGGTCGCTGTGTGGGTGTGTGTGTGTGTGTGTGTGTGTGTGTGTGTGTGTGTGTGTGTGTGTGTGTGTGTGTGTGTGTGTGTGTGTGTGTGTGTGTGTTTTTCTGTGTAAAAATGAATGCAGGCATTGCAAACGCGATGGGGGGAAGCCTTCTGATGGATATTTTTGTCTTTTAAAGTCCAGTTGGTGTGTATAAATGTGGCCGTAACAACCGGGCCACAACATCTACTGGCACAGCCCTCTGATTAAGGCCTCCATGTTAGGAGGCTGGAGAGGAGGAAGGCGAAAAGCTTGACAGAATGTCATCAATGTTTGGAATTATTAAATACCTTCTTGACGAGGAGTCAACAGGCTCTCTGTGTGCATCCCAATTGACACCCTACTCCCTATATAGTGCACTACTTTTGTGCATAATATAGGGACTAGTGATCTATTTAGGAGACGCTGACCAGAGTCTGACAAATGAGGAGGAACAAGTGGATTATTCCAGGAACGTAACATCAGCGACTCATAAAAGGAAACAAAGGGGACCAGTCATCAGCAGAAAACACCAGCGCCTTTTCTGTTTGCATCTCTCTCCCTCCGCCAGCTATATTTAGAGACAACATTCACCTGTACAAGACTTGTTTTTCACCACTCTCCATCACCTTTCGTTTCCACAGTAATGGAACCCACTGGGAAAGGGGATGAGTATGTGAGTGAGAGAGAGTGTTTGCCTGTGTGTGAGTGTTTGCCTGTGTGTGTGTGTTTGCCTGTGTGTGTGTGTGTGTGTGTGTGTGTGTGTGTGTGTGTGTGTGTGTGTGTGTGTGTGTGTGTGTGTGTGTGTGTGTGTGTGTGTGTGTGTGTGTGTGTGTGTGTGTGTGTGTGTGTGTGTATATATATATATATATATATATATGTATATGTTTGCCTGTCTGTGCTGTGAGAAAGATACCCTGTTTGTCTGAAATATGAAACTGGCTGATGGACAAACTCATAAAAATGTCAAGCAAATGTGAGCAGGACTGCACATAGAAATGCACAGTCTGTTTTTTTGTCTGTCTGAGGAAGACTCAGTGGAGTGTAGCATCTTAACCATTACAGTACAACAGACAGAGGCAGTGTCCTGAATGGCATCCTAATCCCACGTTTGACTAGAGCCCTAAGGGCTTAGCTCAAAAATAGTGAACTATATCACATTACAGCCTAAGTCATGGTCTCTGTGATCTGAGAGGCTGTGAAGTCATAGTCTCTGTGATCTGATGGGCTGTGAAGTCATGGTCTCTGTGATCTTATGGGCTATGAAGTCATAGTCTCTGTGATCTGATAGGCTGTGAAGTTATAGTCTCTGTGATCTGATAGGCTTGCCTACGGAGCTTGCCTACGGAGCTGCTCTTCCTCCCGGGGAAGGACTGCCCGTTCCATGATCTCGCCATCACGGTTGACAACTCCATTGTGTCCTCCTCCCAGAGCGCTAAAAACCTTGGCGTGATCCTGGACAACACCCTGTCGTTCTCAACTAACATCAAGGCGGTGGCCCGTTCCTGTAGGTTCATGCTCTACAACATCCGCAGAGTACGACCCTGCCTCACACAGGAAGCGGCGCAGGTCCTAATCCAGGCACTTGTCATCTCCCGTCTGGATTACTGCAACTCGCTGTTGGCTGGGCTCCCTGCCTGTGCCATTAAACCCTACAACTCATCCAGAATGCCGCAGCCCGTCTGGTGTTCAACCTTCCCAAGTTCTCCACGTCACCCCGCTCCTCCGCTCTCTCCACTGGCTTCCAGTTGAAGCTCGCATCCGCTACAAGACCATGGTGCTTGCCTACGGAGCTGTGAGGGGAACGGCACCTCAGTACCTCCAGGCTCTGATCAGGCCCTACACCCAAACAAGGGCACTGCGTTCATCCACCTCTGGCCTGCTCGCCTCCCTACCACTGAGGAAGTACAGGTCCCGCTCAGCCCAGTCAAAACTGTTCGCTGCTCTGGCCCCCAATGGTGGAACAAACTCCCTCACGACGCCAGGACAGCGGAGTCAATCACCACCTTCCGGAGACACCTGAAACCCCACCTCTTCAAGGAATACCTAGGATAGGGTAAGTAAGGGTAAGTAATCATTCTCACCCCCTTTAAAAGATTTAGATGCAACTGTTCCACTTGTAAAGGTGTATGACAATTTGTGTTCTGGATAAGAGCGTCTGCTAAATGACTTAAATGTAAATGTACCTAGGATAGGATAAGTAATCCTTCTCACCCCCTTTAAGATTTAGATGCACTATTGTAAAGTGACTGTTCTGGATGTCATAAGGTGTCATAAGGTGAATCTGATGGGCTGTGAAGTCATGGTCTCTGTGATCTGATGGGCTGTGAAGTCATGGTCTCTGTGATCTTATGGGCTATGAAGTCATAGTCTCTGTGATCTGATGGGCTGTGAAGTCATGGTCTCTGTGATCTGATGGGCTGTGAAGTCATAGTCTCTGTGATCTGATAGGCTGTGAAGTTATAGTCTCTGTGATCTGATAGGCTGTGAAGTCATAGTCTCTGTGATCTGATAGGCTGTGAAGTCATAGTCTCTGTGATCTGATAGGCTGTGAAGTCATGGTCTCTGTGATCTGATAGGCTGTGAAGTCATAGTCTCTGTGATCTGAGAAGTCATGGTCTCTGTGATCTTATGGGCTATGAAGTCATAGTCTCTGTGATCTGAGAAGTCATGGTCTCTGTGATCTGATGGGCTATGAAGTCATAGTCTCTGTGATCTGATAGGCTGTGAAGTCATAGTCTCTGTGATCTGATAGGCTGTGAAGTCATAGTCTCTGTGATCTGATGGGCTGTGAAGTCATAGTCTCTGTGATCTGATGGGCTGTGAAGTCATGGTCTCTGTGATCTGATGGGCTGTGATGTGATGATGAAATCATGGTCTCTGTGCTCGGATAGGCTGTGATGTGTTGAAGTCATGGTCTCTGTGCTCTGATAGGCTGTGATGTGATGATGAAATCATGGTCTCTGTGCTCTGGTAGGCTGTGCTGTGATGATGAAGTCATGGTCTCTGTGATCTGATGGGCTGTGAAGTCATGGTCTCTGTGATCTGATGGGCTGTGAAGTCATGGTCTCTGTGATCTTATGGGCTATGAAGTCATAGTCTCTGTGATCTGATGGGCTGTGAAGTCATGGTCTCTGTGATCTGATGGGCTGTGAAGTCATGGTCTCTGTGATCTGATGGGCTGTGAAGTCATGGTCTCTGTGATCTGATGGGCTGTGAAGTCATGGTCTCTGTGATCTGATGGGCTGTGATGTGATTATGAAGTCATCTCTGTGCTCTGATAGGCTGTGATGTGATGATGAAATCATGGTCTCTGTGCTCGGATAGGCTGTGATGTGTTGAAGTCATGGTCTCTGTGCTCTGATAGGCTGTGATGTGATGATGAAATCATGGTCTCTGTGCTCTGGTAGGCTGTGATGTGATGATGAAGTCACGGTCTCTGTGCTCTGATAGGCTGTGAAGTCATGGTCTCTGTGATCTGATGGGCTGTAAAGTCATGGTCTCTGTGATCTTATGGGCTATGAAGTCATAGTCTCTGTGATCTGATGGGCTGTGAAGTCATGGTCGCTGTGATCTTATGGGCTATGAAGTCATAGTCTCTGTGATCTGATGGGCTGTGAAGTCATGGTCTCTGTGATCTGATGGGCTGTGAAGTCATGGTCTCTGTGATCTGATGGGCTGTGAAGTCATGGTCTCTGTGATCTTATGGGCTATGAAGTCATAGTCTCTGTGATCTGATGGGCTGTGAAGTCATGGTCTCTGTGATCTTATGGGCTATGAAGTCATAGTCTCTGTGATCTGAGAAGTCATGGTCTCTGTGATCTGATGGGCTATGAAGTCATAGTCTCTGTGATCTGATAGGCTGTGAAGTCATAGTCTCTGTGATCTGATAGGCTGTGAAGTCATAGTCTCTGTGATCTGATGGGCTGTGAAGTCATAGTCTCTGTGATCTGATGGGCTGTGAAGTCATGGTCTCTGTGATCTGATGGGCTGTGATGTGATGATGAAATCATGGTCTCTGTGCTCGGATAGGCTGTGATGTGTTGAAGTCATGGTCTCTGTGCTCTGATAGGCTGTGATGTGATGATGAAATCATGGTCTCTGTGCTCTGGTAGGCTGTGATGTGATGATGAAGTCACGGTCTCTGTGCTCTGATAGGCTGTGAAGTCATGGTCTCTGTGATCTGATGGGCTGTAAAGTCATGGTCTCTGTGATCTTATGGGCTATGAAGTCATAGTCTCTGTGATCTGATGGGCTGTGAAGTCATGGTCGCTGTGATCTTATGGGCTGTGAAGTCATAGTCTCTGTGATCTGATGGGCTGTGAAGTCATGGTCTCTGTGATCTGATGGGCTGTGAAGTCATGGTCTCTGTGATCTGATGGGCTGTGAAGTCATGGTCTCTGTGATCTGATGGGCTGTGAAGTCATGGTCTCTGTGATCTGATGGGCTGTGATGTGATTATGAAATCATCTCTGTGCTCTGATAGGCTGTGATGTGTTGAAGTCATGGTCTCTGTGCTCTGATAGGCTGTGATGTGATGATGAAATCATGGTCTCTGTGCTCTGGTAGGCTGTGATGTGATGATGAAATCACGGTCTCTGTGCTCTGATAGGCTGTGAAGTCATAGTCTCTGTGATCTGATGGGCTGTGAAGTCATAGTCTCTGTGATCTGATGGGCTGTGAAGTCATAGTCTCCGTGATCTGATAGGCTGTGAAGTCATAGTCTCTGTGATCTGATGGGCTGTGAAGTCATAGTCTCTGTGATCTGATGGGCTATGAAGTCATGGTCTCTGTGATCTGATGGGCTATGAAGTCATGGTCTCTGTGATCTGATGGGCTGTGAAGTCATGGTCTCTGTGATCTGATGGGCTGTGAAGTCATGGTCTCTGTGTCCTGATGGGCTGTGAAGTCATGGTCTTTGTGATCTGATGGGCTGTGAAGTCATGGTCTCTGTGATATGATGGGCTGTGAAGTCATGGTCTCTGTGATCTGATGGGCTGTGAAGTCATGGTCTCTGTGATCTGATGGGCTGTGAAGTCATGGTCTCTGTGATCTGATGGGCTGTGAAGTCATGGTCTCTGTGATCTGATGGACTGTGATGTGATTATGAAGTCATCTCTGTGCTCTGATAGGCTGTGATGTGATGATGAAGTCATGGTCTCTGTGCTCTGATTGGCTGTGATGTGATGATGAAGTCATGATCTCTGTGCTCTGATAGACTGTGATGTGATGATGAAGTCATGGTCTCTGTGCTCTGATAGGCTGTGATGTGATGATGAAGTCATGGTCTCTGTGCTCTGATTGGCTGTGATGTGATGATGAAGTCATGGTCTCTGTGCTCTGATAGACTGTGATGTGATGATGAAGTCATTGTCTCTGTGCTCTGATTGGCTGTGATGTGATGATGAAGTCATGGTCTCTGTGCTCTGATAGGCTGTGATGTGATGATGAAATCATGGTCTCTGTGCTCTGGTAGGCTGTGATGTGATGATGAAGTCACGGTCTCTGTGGGCTGATAGGCTGTGAAGTCATGGTCTCTGTGATCTGATGGGCTGTAAAGTCATGGTCTCTGTGATCTTATGGGCTGTAAAGTCATAGTCTCTGTGATCTGATGGGCTGTGAAGTCATAGTCTCTGTGATCGGATAGGCTGTGATGTGATGAAGTCATGGTCTCTGTGCTCTGATGGGCTGTGAAGTCATAGTCTCTGTGATCTGATGGGCTGTGAAGTCATGGTCTCTGTGATCTGATGGGCTGTGATGTGATTATGAAGTCATCTCTGTGCTCTGATAGGCTGTGATGTGATGATGAAATCATGGTCTCTGTGATCGGATAGGCTGTGATGTGTTGAAGTCATGGTCTCTGTGCTCTGATGGGCTGTGAAGTCATAGTCTCTGTGATCTGATGGGCTGTGAAGTCATGGTCTCTGTGATCTGATAGGCTGTGAAGTCATAGTCTCTGTGATCTGATGGGCTGTGAAGTCATGGTCTCTGTGATCTGATGGGCTATGAAGTCATGGTCTCTGTGATCTGATGGGCTGTGAAGTCATGGTCTCTGTGATCTGATGGGCTGTGAAGTCATGGTCTCTGTGATCTGATGGGCTGTGAAGTCATGGTCTCTGTGATATGATGGGCTGTGAAGTCATGGTCTCTGTGATCTGATGGGCTGTGAAGTCATGGTCTCTGTGATCTGATGGGCTGTGAAGTCATGGTCTCTGTGATCTGATGGACTGTGATGTGATTATGAAGTCATCTCTGTGCTCTGATAGGCTGTGATGTGATGATGAAGTCATGGTCTCTGTGCTCTGATTGGCTGTGATGTAATGATGAAGTCATGATCTCTGTGCTCTGATAGACTGTGATGTGATGATGAAGTCATGGTCTCTGTGCTCTGATAGGCTGTGATGTGATGATGAAGTCATGGTCTCTGTGCTCTGATTGGCTGTGATGTGATGATGAAGTCATGGTCTCTGTGATGTGATGGGCTGTGAAGTCATGGTCTCTGTGATCTGATTGGCTGTGATGTGATGATGAAGTCATGATCTCTGTGCTCTGATAGACTGTGATGTGATGATGAAGTCATGGTCTCTGTGCTCTGATAGGCTGTGATGTGATGATGAAGTCATGGTCTCTGTGCTCTGATTGGCTGTGATGTGATGATGAAGTCATGGTCTCTGTGCTCTGATTGGCTGTGATGTGATGATGAAGTCATGGTCTCTGTGCTCTGATAGACTGTGATGTGATGATGAAGTCATGGTCTCTGTGCTCTGATAGACTGTGATGTAATGATGAAGTCATGGTCTCTGTGCTCTGGTAGGCTGTGATGTGATGATGAAATCACGGTCTCTGTGCTCTGATAGGCTGTGAAGTCATAGTCTCTGTGATCTGATGGGCTGTGAAGTCATAGTCTCCGTGATCTGATAGGCTGTGAAGTCATAGTCTCTGTGATCTGATGGGCTGTGAAGTCATAGTCTCTGTGATCTGATGGGCTATGAAGTCATGGTCTCTGTGATCTGATGGGCTATGAAGTCATGGTCTCTGTGATCTGATGGGCTGTGAAGTCATGGTCTCTGTGATCTGATGGGCTGTGAAGTCATAGTCTCTGTGATCTGATGGGCTGTGAAGTCATGGTCTCTGTGATATGATGGGCTGTGAAGTCATGGTCTCTGTGATCTGATGGGCTGTGAAGTCATGGTCTCTGTGATCTGATGGGCTGTGAAGTCATGGTCTCTGTGATCTGATGGACTGTGATGTGATTATGAAGTCATCTCTGTGCTCTGATAGGCTGTGATGTGATGATGAAGTCATGGTCTCTGTGCTCTGATTGGCTGTGATGTGATGATGAAGTCATGATCTCTGTGCTCTGATAGACTGTGATGTGATGATGAAGTCATGGTCTCTGTGCTCTGATAGGCTGTGATGTGATGATGAAGTCATGGTCTCTGTGCTCTGATTGGCTGTGATGTGATGATGAAGTCATGGTCTCTGTGCTCTGATAGACTGTGATGTGATGATGAAGTCATGGTCTCTGTGCTCTGATTGGCTGTGATGTGATGATGAAGTCATGGTCTCTGTGCTCTGATTGGCTGTGATGTGATGATGAAGTCTTGGTCTCTGTGCTCTGATAGACTGTGATGTGATGATGAAGTCATGGTCTCTGTGCTCTGATTGGCTGTGATGTGATGATGAAGTCTTGGTCTCTGTGCTCTGATAGACTGTGATGTGATGATGAAGTCATGGTCTCTGTGCTCTGATAGACTGTGATGTGATGATGAAGTCATGGTCTCTGTGCTCTGATTGGCTGTGATGTAATGATGAGATGTGGTTATTGAAGACTGGTTCCATGCTGGCCTGAGGGATAATGAATCCAACTGAACAATGAACAGACAGAAGACAATGAGTTTCTCCTCCTCCTCTCGCCTTCCCCAGAATATTGTTCTCCGCTCTGGACTGGTTATACCAGTATGGCCAGTGTGTACGGGAACCTTTCTCCCTCTGGTCCCTCCTCCAGATTAGGCAGAATGACTGATTGAGTAAGTATGAAACCACGCCTTTCTGTAACTAGACACCCTTTACCTCGTATAACCTCTATCACTCCACTCATCAGTTGACATGATCATTCTGCATGGAGAAGTTATGTGTACAGTACCATAACTGTAGTATGAAGTTGGAGTACACACATTCACCCCCCAAAAAAACAAAACAAAAAAAACAACATGTCAACTGCTGACATTTGTATCCTCTGAATAGGGTTAGAAAACGGGGAAAAGTGTAGGGAACAGACAGTGGTGACACTATCAACACTATAGTCTGTGTTGATGGAGGCTGAGCTGGAGCTGAGTGACGTCCTCTGTGGTCAGGTCTGCTAGGAGAGAAAGGAAACTGGAACAATGGAAGCCAAAGTGTCAGAGTAAATCTCAGGCCCGGCTCCACAGAGAGAGCGGGGCAGACCGGCTGGGCCTCTAAATTAGGCGTCTCAAAATAAAAAGGCCAAAAAAACAGGAAGTATTGACCAAGTGACATCTGCTCCAATTGGGTCAGACGCCTCCCCCTGCCTCCCTCCCTCCCCTACCTCCTTTTGTTTATGCTGACTGGACTGGAGCCTCTAATTGGCATGTCCACATCTATTTTGGGGTGGGAGGAATGTTTTTTTCAGGCTCTGCTGCTAATTTCTATGATGACTTTTGTTTTTCCTCCTCATCAGAGGTCCTGTCCATCGGCCCAGAGGATATGTAGCACAAACAACATCCTCCGGGGAAAATGTATTGAATATGTATGCGCATAATGTGTATAATTTTTTTTTTAAAGGAACCTTTCGGAAAATATAAATGTATTTGTTAATGCAAAGGTGTGTATGTGTGTCTGAGTGTGCAAACAGTCCTTTAGGGCTTGTAGATAAGCCTTGTCACTCTGCATACACTAAAAGATTGATGACAGTCCACAGAATGGTGCCAGTGGCGACACCCAGGAATACAACAATTGTCTGCAACTAGGGTTGCAAAGGGTCTAAAATGTTCCGGTAAATGTCCCAGGAATATGGGGAATTTTGCTTAAATTAATCAACAAAAGTTAGCTTATAACAATTAACCTTTTTTGTGGGATACACATATGGCAATTCTAGGTGTTATATTTTGGATAAACTATCCCCAATTCAACGGAATTGCAACCCTTTGCATGCACAGTGCACTCTTCCATCACATGTGCAGCTGATTCTCAAGATCTTGCACACTAATGAGATGCTATTGAGCCCACACGACTACAATGTCTGAGCCAAGGACTACATGCTTTCTGGTAAGTTCTGATTACAATACTGGGTGGGGTGAATATATTTTATATGACATACATGATTTTTTGTTAACAAGTAAATAGTAGCCAACAGCAAAGTGTGTTTAAATAATTTCTAACTTGTTACCAATTTCTGCTAGTTAGTTTTTGCTACCATGTAGGTTTTAGCTTGCTTGAGCCTGTTAACTGAGTAGTGTTAATTCACCAGTTTCCATACATGTTGTCACGTTCTGACCTTTATTTCCTTTGTTTTGTCATTATTTAGTATGGTCAGGGCGTGAGTTGGGTGGGCAGTCTATGTTTGTTTTTCTATGATTTGGGTATTTCTATGGTTCGGCCTAGTATGGTTCTCAATCAGAGGCAGGTGTCATTAGTTGTCTCTGATTGAAAATCATACTTAGGTAACCTGGGTTGCACTGTTTGTTTGTGGGTGATTGTCTATGTTGATGGCTTGTTTCAGCGCAGCTCACATTAGCATCACGGTTGTCATTTTGTTTACTGTTTTTGTATAGTGTTTCAGTGTTCAGTTCTTTCTTTAATTAAACATTCAACATGAACACATATCACGCTGCATTTTGGTCCTCCGATCCTTCTCGCCTCTCCTCTTCAGATGAAGAGGAGGACGACCGTGACACATGTTTAACATTTCTCTTACAAAGGAGTTGTTTAATATAACTGCTTAACTATTTATCTGTATTTAGTTTTTGTCATTTTTTTCTAATCTTTACAGGAAAACGCCACGGAAACTATCTGATGTGAGGAGACATTTCACTGCAGCTAATGTAGAAGGAAAAGCTGTGTACATTTGCAAATACTGTGCCAAATCATATGTGAAGAATGAAACAAAGATTCAGAATCATCTGGCCAAATGCATAAAGTTCCCTCAGTGCTCACAACAAGCAACCTGACAAAAGTCCCTCTACTTCTATTCAAGGTGAAAATGAGGAATCAGACACCTTATAGAGAGTGACAGCTCATGGTCCTCCTGGAATCAGACACCTTATAGAGAGTGACAGCTCATGGTCCTCCTGGAATCAGACACCTTATAGAGAGTGACAGCTCATGGTCCTCCTGGAATCAGACACCTTATAGAGAGTGACAGCTCATGGTCCTCCTGGAATCAGACACCTTATAGAGAGTGACAGCTCATGGTCCTCCTGGAATCAGACACCTTATAGAGAGTGACAGCTCATGGTCCTCCTGGAATCAGACACCTTATAGAGAGTGACAGCTCATGGTCCTCCTGGAATCAGACACCTTATAGAGAGTGACAGCTCATGGTCCTCCTGGAATCAGACACCTTATAGAGAGTGACACCTCATGGTCCTCCTGGAATCAGATGTTTTTTGACTCAATGGAGGAACGTAGTCAGAGAAATGCTGATGAATATCTTGCTCAGACAGCTTATACGCAACTGGTTCACCTCTGATGCTCACAGGCAATGTGTATTGGAAGAGATTTCTGAATGTTCTCCACCCAGCATACACCCCTCCAACCAGACATGCTTTATCTACTAATTTGCTGGATGCAGAGTTCAACAGAGTTCAAGTGAAGGTCAAGCAAATCATAGAGAAAGCAGACTGTATTGTAATCATCTCTGATGGGTGGTCGAATGTTTGTGAGCAAGGAAAAATTAACTACATCATCTCCACCTCAACCAGTATTCTACAAGAGCACAGACACAAGGAACAACAGACACACCGGTCTCCACATTGCAGATGAGCTGAAGGAAGTCATCAATGACCTTGGACCACAGAAGGTATTTGCACTGGTGACAGACAATGCTGCGAACATGAAGGCTGCTTGGTCTAAAGTGCAGGAGTCCTACTCTCACATCACACCCATTGAAACTGCTCCTCAAGGACATCATGGCACTGAAAACAATGGATACATTCTACAAGAGAGCCAAGGAAATGGTTAGTTATTTGAAGGGTCATCAAGTTATAGCAGCAATCTACCTCACCAAGCAAAGTGAGAAGAATAAGAGCACCACATTGAAGCTGCCCAGCAACACCCGTTGGGGTGGTGTTGTCATGTTTGACAGTCTCCTCGAGGGGAAGGAGTCTCCCCAAGAAATGGCCATATCACTGTCTATCGATATGGACAGCCCCATCAAGAGGATCCTCCTGGATTATGTATTTTGGGAGAGAGTGGTAAGCAGCCTGAAACCTATAGCAGTAGCCATTGCACGGATTGAGTGAGACAATGCCATCCTGTCTGATGTTCAGACTCTGCTTGCAGATGTAAGAGATGAAATCCGTACTGCCCTGCCCACTTCACTGTTGTTCCAAGCGGAGAAAACTGCAGTTCTGAAATACATCAAAAAGTGTGAAGACTTCTGCCTGAAGCCCATACACGCCGCAGCATACATGTTGGACCCCAAGTATGCTGGCAAGAGCATCCTGTCTGGTGCAGAGATCGACAGGGCCTATGGTGTTATCACTACCATGTCTCGCCACCTTGGCCCGGATGAGGGCAAGGTTCTTGGCAGTCTGGCGAAGTACACTTCCAAGCAAGGGCTTTGAGATGGAGATGCAATATGGCAGTCGAGCCAACATATCTAATCAGCCACCTGGTGGAAGCGACTTTGTGGATCTGAGGCTCTTTCCCCTGTTGCCTCCATCATCCTCCAAATCCCACCAACATCAGCTGCCTCAGAGCGCAACTGGTTCTTGTTTGGGAACAGACACATACCAAAGCACGTAACAGGCTGACAAATAAAAGGGTTGAAAAATTGGTGGCCATCCGAGCAAATTTGAGGCTTTTTGAGCCTGACAACGAGCCATCCTCAACAAGGTTGGAAAATGACAGTGAAGATGAGCCCTCAGTGTCTGATGTTCAAGAGGTAGACATTGAGGAGGTTCAGGGAGAAGACATGGAAGCCTGAGAGGAAGACAACCAAAGCTTTAGTTTCTAGACTTTCATTTTACAGATGTATGTTGAAAACGTTTTTGGGAGATGCGATGGATCATTGGGGATCATTCAATATTCCCTTTCTTTTGTTGTTCAGTGAAATCATCCCATGTGAAGAGTCAACTCATTTAATTCAAGTTAAATTTGTAACTAAATAGTTATTTTTATTTCCATTGGAAGGATTTAATCATTTGCAATTATGTCTACTTATGATAAGGTAAAAATGTTTATATTTCAGTCTCCATATGATATGGTAAATATATCCAGTGCAAAAAAATATCTACATGTAAATGGTATTAATATTAATTTGCATATATTTCTGTTAATTCCCATATATTCCTTTAATTCCCACGGAAAGTTTCCACCTCTGAATATTCCCCAAAATGTGCAACCCTATCTACAACACACTATCTATCACCACTGTATCCTCTGGTCTACATTCAGTCTGCATCAATTCTCCAACCGTCTCTTTTCCAAAAATATATATATTTTTTAATAAAGAATTTATTCCATGAAGGCACTACAAAAGCCCTACACTTGGCCAAGCTTAAAACACAAGTCAAGTTACTACTGAGTGGAAAGGTTCACCTACATTATGAGCAATTTCCTAGTCATGCAGGTTCAGTTCCTTTACACTCTGTGACCATGTCTGAATACTTGCATTATAAATAGCAGGCATTATGAGTATGTGAAAATAAAGTTTTATAGTTCATGAAAATGTCAAAACTTGAGTATGCTTTAAATGCCTACTCATTTGGGCTTTTCATCTAGTAGAATTCGCTGCACCTTACTGAGGAAGATCATTCTTTCCAGGCTCATGTGTTTGACAACAGCTGATAATCACATATGGTGACTGGCTGTAGAAAATGTAACCAATGACGGGAATAAACGCAATTAAGCATTAGATGATTCATTTGGTTCTACTAAACAGTACACCCACTCTGTGGCTCAGTTGGTAGAGCGTGGCGCTTGTAACGCCAGGGTAGTGGGTTCGATTCCCGGGACCACCCATACGTAGAATGTATGCACACATGACTGTAAGTCGCTTTGGATAAAAGCGTCAGCTAAATGGCATATATTACTATTATATTACTAGTACGTTTTAAATAGTATGTAGTATGATTACTACAAAGTATGTATGCGGTTTCAGTAAGTAGTAGACAAGACAGAGTTCGGACTCAACCGGTCTCTGCAAGACTGCCAGGAGCTTAAAGTATTCCCTTTGAACTTCCTGAGACATAATTAAACAGAGAAGAAATGAGAGGAGAGGAAAGGGGAAAGAGGTCAGAGCAGGGGGATTGTTATGACAACCTGACACCCCTGAGAAAGTCTCCCCCCCCCCTCCTCCCTGAGCCTCCACTGAGGCATCTCAAACTCGCTCCCTCCTAAAAGGGGACATGCCACAGTGTTATTCTGATCCCAACCTCAATATGTGTGTGTTCCACTCCTGAGGAGGAGTCTTTCACCATCTCTCAGTACAAGTGCAACTCAACACCTCCTTCCATCTTCCCTCTTCCTGCAGGCCCTCCTGTCGCTGCGTGTGTGTGTGTTTAGTGCGCGAGGTCAACCCTGCTGCGCAGCATGGCTTGCCATTCCTGTCTGCAGTGTAGGATTGCCTGCAGTTCGCTGTGCTCTATGTACTTCTAGGAGCTGCCCGTTTCCAACATGTGGATACATAACGGAGTTGTTCCTGCCATATACAAAGGTCACCTCTATTCAATTTCTAGGATACCACATCACTTGTTGGTACATCAGGTAACATAGCTCTGGAGTAAACTTGAGGACCTAATGCATACTAAATATGCATACAAAATAGCAGCATTCTTTATAATTGTAATTGAATGCGGTTGTTGATAATAGAAGCCCGTCTATCAGGCCTCATTAGTCAGGCCTATCCACCTCGTTTTCGAACTCATTTAAAACACGGAAGCCAAACGTGGAAACTATAGATACAACTTCTGCCATGCTTGCGCATTATCATACTTCATATGCGCGCCACCAGAAATCCCTGCATTGGCATGTTTCTGTTAACTGATACACCATGACAAAATACACCATATTACTGTCCTGCTAATGTGCCTGGACCTTGTAGGCTAAACATCCGAGAAAACCCCCAAAACTGATTCAAATGGTTGCCCAATCAGGCAGGCGAGATGCAGTTATTTTGAAATGAATATGCATTCAATATGCCAGGCTTTTGTACGGTTATTCAAATGTCATAGGCTATTCACTGCAGTTTACAGTCTAGACTAGTGTTTTGTACTCACTTGAAAACAACAATGGCATTCTTCATTACATTGTGTTGTTATTGTAGTCTAGGTAGGATACATTTCGTGTCCCTAGAAAAGTGAAACAATAGGGTAGCTTTTCGAGCTTTTTTGGATAGCTCAGTCAGGGTAGGTAGTCAAATAAAGTCACATGATAATATTTGTCACATGCTTCGTAAACAACAGGTTTAGACTAATAGTGAAATGCTTGCTTATGGGCCTTTCCCAACATTGCAGAGAGAAAGAAAATAGAGAAATAATCAAAAAAGTTCAAAGTTATAATAAACACACAATGAGTAAAGATTAACTTGGCTATATACACAGGGTACAAGGTAATTGAGGTAGATATGTACATATAACTAGGAATAAAGGGACAGATACTAAACAGTAGCAGCAGCGTATGTGATGAGTCAAACAAAAAGTGCAAAAAAGGGTCAAGCAGATGGTTAAATAGTTAACCAATAGCTACCCCCGGACTAACGCAAGCGAGCGTCCAGTCTTATGGCTTGGGGGTAGAAGCTGTTCGGGGTCCTGTTGGTTCCAGACTAGTCACTAGTCTCCTGCATTCTCTTCCCCTCTCCTCCATTCTCTTCCTCTATCTCTTCCCCTCCCCTCCCATCTCTATGGGCTGCAGCAGTAGAACAGAGACAGACAGGTGAGATAGGACAAAGGTTGACAGAGAGCAGAACAGCAGAGCAGAGTAGCAGTATGTAGACTTCCTCTGCTGGGTAAATATGTCTGGAATTGCAGCAGGAATGTTAATCATGGCCCGGCGTATCTATCAACCTCTCACTAATACAAACTTGTACAACATCCCTCCAAAACAATGTGAGCACATAGGGAGCTTGGGAAATCATTGTTGAATAGAGTGTTGCTAATATAAAGATATGAGTTGTGTTTTCATGGAATTCGATTCAAACAAACACTGGGGTCAAAATGAAAAGTTGACTTTTGTGATGTGGTTCGAGCCAGAATCAAGAGAAACAAGTCCAGATTGATAAAGCACCAGAGTACTGTGGAGAAAAAACTATAAACAAGCCCAAAATAACCAGCTGTGGAATAACAGAGACATTGTATGTGGCCCTTTCTGTGAATGGTTTATCCCAGGCTGGCATGTGTGCGCACCCATTTGTGTGTGTGTGTGTGTGTGGCGTGTGACTGGTATAGTGTGATGTGATCCTATCCGGCCAGCTCATTTGTTTGTGTGGGAGGACAGATGTGCCAGAGAGCTATCTATGGACTACCAATGGAAGGTGTGCTTCCAGCCCTCATCGTTATGGAAATCACCTGAGACCTACCTCTCTCTCTCTCTGTGTGTGTGTGTGTGTTGCCTAATTGAAGCCAACCATAATGACGTGCCTGTGGACTGAGATCTACCTCTCTCTCTCTCTGTGTGTGTGTGTGTGTGTTGCCTAATTGAAGCCAACCATAATGACGTGCCTGTGGACTGAGACCTACCTCTCTCTCTCTCTGTGTGTGTGTGTGTGTGTTGCCTAATTGAAGCCAACCATAATGACGTGCCTGTGGACTGAGATCTACCTCTCTCTCTCTCTGTGTGTGTGTGTGTTGCCTAATTGAAGCCAACCATAATGACGTGCCTGTGGACTGAGATCTACCTCTCTCTCTCTCTGTGTGTGTGTGTGTGTTGCCTAATTGAAGCCAACCATAATGACGTGCCTGTGGACTGAGATCTACCTCTCTCTCTCTCTGTGTGTGTGTGTGTGTTGCCTAATTGAAGCCAACCATAATGACGTGCCTGTGGACTGAGATCTACCTCTCTCTCTCTGTGTGTGTGTGTGTGTTGCCTAATTGAAGCCAACCATAATGACGTGCCTGTGGACTGAGATCTACCTCTCTCTCTCTCTGTGTGTGTGTGTGTGTTGCCTAATTGAAGCCAACCATAATGACGTGCCTGTGGACTGAGATCTACCTCTCTCTCTCTCTCTGTGTGTGTGTGTGTTGCCTAATTGAAGCCAACCATAATGACGTGCCTGTGGACTGAGATCTACCTCTCTCTCTCTGTGTGTGTGTGTGTGTTGCCTAATTGAAGCCAACCATAATGACGTGCCTGTGGACTGAGATCTACCTCTCTCTCTCTCTGTGTGTGTGTGTGTGTTGCCTAGTGAAGCCAACCATAATGACGTGCCTGTGGACTGAGATCTACCTCTCTCTCTCTGTGTGTGTGTGTGTGTTGCCTAATTGAAGCCAACCATAATGACGTGCCTGTGGACTGAGATCTACCTCTCTCTCTCTCTCTGTGTGTGTGTGTGTGTTGCCTAATTGAAGCCAACCATAATGACGTGCCTGTGGACTGAGATCTACCTCTCTCTCTCTGTGTGTGTGTGTGTGTGTTGCCTTATTGAAGCCAACCATAATGACGTGCCTGTGGACTGAGATCTACCTCTCTCTCTCTGTGTGTGTGTGTGTGTTGCCTAATTGAAGCCAACCATAATGACGTGCCTGTGGACTGAGATCTACCTCTCTCTCTCTCTGTGTGTGTGTGTGTGTTGCCTAATTGAAGCCAACCATAATGACGTGCCTGTGGACTGAGACCTACCTCTCTCTCTCTGTGTGTGTGTGTGTGTGTTCTGAAGCCAACCATAATGACGTGCCTGTGGACTGAGATCTACCTCTCTCTCTCTGTGTGTGTGTGTGTGTTGCCTAATTGAAGCCAACCATAATGACGTGCCTGTGGACTGAGACCTACCTCTCTCTCTCTGTGTGTGTGTGTGTGTGTTGCCTAATTGAAGCCAACCATAATGACGTGCCTGTGGACTGAGACCTACCTCTCTCTCTCTGTGTGTGTGTGTGTGTTGCCTAATTGAAGCCAACCATAATGACGTGCCTGTGGACTGAGACCTACCTCTCTCTCTCTGTGTGTGTGTGTGTGTTGCCTAATTGAAGCCAACCATAATGACGTGCCTGTGGACTGAGACCTACCTCCTTCCATGGTGCTGGTTCAATATCATGTGCTTCCTTACCTCCTTCCCTAGTCTTCAATTCCTCAGTCAGTCAGACCTGCTTTCCCAGGGCCTAGTCCTCTGAAGTGGAAGTAACTAGTTACAGCACTCCAGATACATCATCAAGCCTAGACTTAGTGAAAATGGTCCAAGGTTCATGTATAATAACTTATACAGTTTATGAATTAGTATAGGAGAGTAGATAGACTGCTCTCTCTCTCTCTGAGTGGAATCTGATTGAAGCAGCTCTGAGACAAAGAGAGAAAGAGAAAGAAAGAGAGAGAGAGAAAGAGAGAGAGAGAGAGAGAGAGAGAGAAAGAAAGAGAGAGAAAAGAGAGAGAAATAGAAAGAGAGAGAGAGAGAGAGAGAGAGAGAGAGAGAGAGAGAGAGAGAGAGAGAGGGAGAGGGATCAGCATGGAAAAGTTGTGCCCACAGGGCAGCTTGTGTAACATGCTGAACATACACAGTGAAGTGGACCTGTCCACAGTGGCTGACTGCTCCAAGGAAATACAGGGACCTGTTTAAATAGTGAATAAAAGCAGGGACTCTCTCTGTAACTCCCCAGCTGAGCCAAGTACATCTTGCTATTCGTAGATGGTGTTCATAAACAGGTGTAGACTATCAGTGAAATGCTTTCTCACGGGCCCGTCTCAACAATGCAGATCATTTTTTATGAATTTAAAACATAATAACATTCAAATATTAACGAGGAATAAATACACAATGAGTAAAGATAAGTTGGCATTTGTGTGTGTAACTCTCTCTTTCTTTGTAGGCCAGTGGATTGACAGTGGAGCGGAGGTTTATGTATAATTCTGTCCAGGCTGAAGTTTCCACTGTCCTTACCTGGGTTTCCTTTTGTGGGGTCAGAGGGTGCGGAGATAAAACAACACAATGTGAGATTTATTACCAAGGCCTCACTGTGACGTGTATCTGTATGGTATATGTTACTACGGAACATTAGAACGATTCCATTAACGTAACATGGGTGATTGGAATACTACTGGAATGAATTGGGTAAGATTGGTTAGCATTAAAAGTGAGCAAAAGCTCTAAGAACTGGGTCCTTCTCAAATCTCCTTCTACGATCTGTGGCCCAACTAAGTGTCTGAGTCCCTCTGCAGTTCTCCAGTTCCTGTTCACTCAATTTCTCTCTTTCTCTCTCTCTCTGTCTGTGTCTCTCTTTCTGTTTTGTGGAAGGAGCAGCGCAAGTACGAGCCCCAGAGAGCAGGGAGAATGCAGA
Source organism: Oncorhynchus keta (assembly GCF_023373465.1). Taxonomy (NCBI): domain Eukaryota; kingdom Metazoa; phylum Chordata; class Actinopteri; order Salmoniformes; family Salmonidae; genus Oncorhynchus; species Oncorhynchus keta. Next base: position 32,686,540 of record NC_068447.1, read on the forward strand.
GAGCTTTAATCAACACCAGAGAGACATTTTAATTAGTCTCACACACACACACACACACACACACACACACACACACACACACACACACACACACACACACACACACACACACACACACACACACACACACACACACACACACACACACACACACACACACACACACACACACACACACACACACACACACACACACACACCTCTCCCCACCAGCTGCCCTCCTGAGATCATTTTTTAAAGTAGTCTATTATTTGGCTTCCTGCTCAGGCAAGGAAGCCCTGGTGATTAGAACTCAGGTTCCAGCCACGGACAGGGAGACAGGGACAAAGAGACAGGGACAAAGAGACAGGGACAAAGAGACAGGGACAGCGACATGGGCAGGGACAGGGACAGAGACATGGGCAGGGACAGGGACAGAGACATGGGCAGGGACAGAGACATGGGCAGGGACAGGGACAGAGACATGGGCAGAGACATGGGCAGGGACATGGGCAGGGACAGAGACATGGGCAGGGACAGAGACAAGGACAGAGAGACATGGGCAGGGGCAGAGACGTGGGCAGTGACAGAGACATGGACAGAGAGACATGGGCAGGGACAGAAAGAGATGGACAGGGACAGAGAGGCATGGACAGAGAAACATGGGCAGGGACAGAAAGACATGGACAGGGACAGAGAGACAGGGACAGAGAGACAGGGACAGAGAGACATGGACAGAGAGACAGGGACAGAGAGACAGGGACAGAGAGACATGGACAGAGAGACATGGACAGAGAGACAGAGACAGAGAGACATGGACAGAGAGACAGAGAGACAGGGACAGAGAGACATGGACAGAGAGACATGGACAGAGAGACATGGACAGAGAGACATGGACAGGGACAGAGAGACAGAGACAGAGAGACAGATAGACAGGGACAGAGAGACATGGACAGAGAGGCAGGGACAGAGAGACATGGACAGAGAGACAGGGACAGAGAGACAGGGACAGAGAGACATGGACAGAGAGACAGGGACAGAGAGACAGGGACAGAGAGACATGGACAGAGAGACATGGACAGAGAGACATGGACAGAGAGACATGGACAGAGAGACAGAGACAGAGAGACAGGGACAGAGAGACATGGACAGAGAGACATGGACAGGGACAGAGAGACAGGGACAGAGAGACAGAGACAGAGAGACAGATAGACAGGGACAGAGAGACATGGACAGAGAGACATGGACAGGGACAGAGAGACAGGAACATGGGCAGGGACAGAGAGACATGGACAGAGAGACATTGACAGAGACAGAGAGACAGATCGACAGGGACAGAGAGACATGGACAGAGAGACAAAGACAGGGACAGAGAGACAGGGACAGAGAGACAGGGACAGAGAGACATGGACAGAGAGACATGGACAGAGAGACATGGACAGGGACAGAGAGACATGGACAGAGAGACATGGACAGGGACAGAGAGACAGAGACAGAGAGACAGATAGACAGGGACAGAGAGACATGGAAAGAGAGACATGGACAGGGACAGAGAGACAGGAACATGGGCAGGGACAGAGAGACATGGACAGAGAGACATGGACAAAGACAGAGAGACAGATAGACAGGGACAGAGAGACATGGACAGGGACAAAGAGACAGGAACATGGGCAGGGACAGAGAGACATGGACATGGGCAGGGACAGAGAGACAGGGACATGGGCAGGGACAGAGACAAAGAGACAGGGACAGAGAGACAGACAGAGACAGGGACAGAGACAGGCCCAAAACAACAAGCCAACCACGCTTCAAAAACTATTTGAAAGATATGAAAACACACACAGCAGTGCTTCTTCGCTCTGTGAGCTATAATTAGTCAGAAGTGCTACCCCCTCTTTACTCATCTTTGAACAGACCACATCCTCTTTTAACTCCTTCTTCTTCTCTCGGTCTTACTGGCCGTATTCAGTCTCAGCTCTCACAGACAGACATGGCCGAGCTCTGCTTTGCCCTGGGCCATCCCATAACACCACTAGAGATCAGGGGGCTGGTGTAACCATGGTAACCACGGCAGGCAAAAGGAAGCACAGTTTATAAAAACACAACAATGAGAGAGAAAGAGACACTTCCTGTTTGCAGAGTTTAGCTTCTTCCGAGCCAGTCACTTCTGATGAGATATTTATGAATCGTAAAGCTATAACCAAAGTGAAGCTCACAGTGGCCAAATTAACAGAAATACACACGCCAGATCAAATATAGAACATATGCTAAATGTACACTTTACTACTGTTCTGAGAGGAACAGTAGTAAACGGAATGTACACCAGATGTCTCTACAAATAAACCATGAGTGTAGAGCTCTACAACTATTCAGACAGGCTCAGTCAAATGCATGTGCCGCTAGCTCAGTATTGTCAAGACCAAGCTATTCAAGACCGTTATATTTTCTTCTTCACTTTAAATTGGAGCTGAAAGACCAGGGGCCAGCAGGAGTCTCCTCTCCTCCTCTCCCCCTCTCCTCCTCTCCCCCTCTCCCCCTCTCCAGCCCATAGCCCAGCCAGTAAATGGCTGAAGGGGAGCTGCTACCCATTCAACTGAGTTGATTAATGTCTAACTCTCACTCCATAGGCCCTGAGGACATCAAACTAATTAACGAACAGAGAGAGGAGAGATGGAAAGGGTTAGTAAGGGATTGATAGTAAAAAAACAGGTCATTGACTCCTAGAAAACTGAATGGGGCAAGTATTTTGTTGTTACCAATGAAGCCATTTTGATCTCAATATCAGATCATATCTGGGCAAGAATTACGTTTTCAATTAACATGGTCAAAAAGAAACAAAAATATGTTTTTAGCAAAGAGCAATATCTCAAGCAAGATTTTTGCTGAGACTGTCTGGGAGTGGTCTGAGTTGGAAGGGGAAAACAGAAAACTAGCTGTTATTGGCAGAGAGGTTTGGAACTCCTTCTTATTGGTCTATTAACTCATTTACCGCCTGGTGATGTCATCAGGCAGGCCAAAACTCCATCCCACCAAAGCAGGCTGACATTTCAGGCTGTCTTTTCAATAGTGCTGAGCGATTAACTGACATGTCTGTTATTTTTCAGTTTTTAAACAACTAATTGACTGACGTCGGTTCAATAATTTGAATACATTTTTCTTGTGTGCTCAATGCACAGCTTCTTTGGAGATAAATCAGATCCAGCCTGAACTGTACAATGTAGTAAGAAGTTGTAGTTTCCAACAGGCCGATATTCTACATAGTTTAACGCATAAAAAGTGGTAATTAACTACAATGACCATAATCCATTGAGCATCTACTTGTAAGGTCTGTGTTTCTTTTACGCCTGCTACGGAAGAGACAAAGAATGTGCGATCGGGCTCATGTTGTGAAGATCTTCGTGGGCTATACTCAGCCTTGTCTCAGGGTAGTAAGTTGGGGGTCTGTTGATATCCCTTTAGTGGTGTGGGGGCTGTGCTTTGGCAAAGTGGGTGGGGTTATAACCTGCCCTGTTGGCCGTGTCCGGGGTATCATTGGACAGGGGCACAGTGTCTCCCGACCCACCACTGTCTAAGCCTCCAGTATCTATACTGCAATCGTCTATGTGACAGGGGGCTAGGGTCAGTCTGTTATATCTGGTGTAATTCTTATCTGGTGTCCTGTGTGAATTGTAAGTATGCTGCCTCTAATTCTCTCCCTCTCCCCCGTCCCAGAGGACCTGATCCCTAAGGACCATACCTCAGGACTACCTAGCCTGATGACTCCTGGCTGCCCCCAGTCCACCTGGTCGTGCTACTGCTCCAGTTTCAACTGTTCTGTCTGCGGCTATGGAACCTTAACCTGTTCACCAGACGTGCTAACTTGTCCCGGACCTGCTGTTTTCGACTTTCTGTCTCTACCGCACCTGCTGTCTCGGCCTCTGAATGCTTGGCTATGAAAAGCCAACTGACAACTACTCCTCAGGCACTGACTGACCTGTTGCACCCTCTACAACCGCTGATTATAATTTGACCCTGCTGGTCATCTATGAACGTTTGAACATCTTGAAGAACAATCTGGCCTTAAATGGCCATGTACCTCCCCCCGGCACAGCCAGAAGAGGTCTGGCCACCCCTCAGAGCCTGGTTCCTCTCTAGGTTTCTTCCTAGGTTTCTGTCTTTCTAGGGAGTTTTTCCTAGCCTCTGTGCTTCTACACCTGCATTGCTTGCTGCTTGGGGTTTTCGGCTGGGTTTCTGTACAGCACTTTGTGACATCTGCTGATGTAAAAAGGACTTTATACATACATTTCATTGATTGATTGATTGATATACAGTGCATTCGGAAAGTATTCAGACTCCTTCACTTTTCCACATTTTGTTACATTACAGCCTTATTCTAAAAAAAAATGTTTTTAAATGTTACTTAATGTACACACAATACCCCATTGGGACAAAGCGAAAACAGGTTTTTACAAATTTTTGCAAATGTTTTTAAGAAAATACCGTATTTACATATGTATTCAGAGCCTTTGCTATGAGACTAGAAATTGAGCTCAGGCGCATCCTGTTTACATGGATCATCTTTGAGATGTTTCTACAACTTGATTGGAGTCCACCTGTGGTAAATTCAATTGATTGGACAAGATTTGGAAAGACAAACTCCTGTCTAATATAAGGTCCCACAGTTGACAGTGAATGTCGGAGCAAAAACCAAGCCATGAGGTCGAAGGAATTGCCCTTAGAGCTCCGAGACAGGATTGTGTCGAGGCACAGATCTGTGGAAGGGTACCAACAAATGTCTGCAGCATTGAAGGTCCAAGAACACAATGGCCTCCATCATTCTTAAATGGAAGAAGTTTGGAACCACCAAGACTCTTCAGAGCTGGTCGTCCAGCCAAACTGAGCAATTGGGGAAGAAGGGCTTTGGTCAGGGAGGTGACCAAGAACCCGATGGTCACTCTGACAGAGCTCCAGAGTTCCTCTTCCAGAAGGACAACAATCTGTAGAACTGCACCAATCAGGCCTTTATGGTAGATTGGCCAGACAGAAGCCACTCCTCAGTAAAAGGCACATGACCACCCACTTGGAGTTTGACAAAAGGCATCTAAAGGACTCGGACCATGAAAAAAAAATATTCTCTGGTCTGATGAAACCAAGATATAACTTTTTTTCCTGAATGCAAAGCGTCACGACTGGAGGAATCCTGGCACCATCACTACAGTGAAGCATGGTGGTGGCAGCATCATGCTGTGGGGATGTTATTCAGCGGCAGGGACTGGGAGACTAGTCAGGATCGAGGGAAAGATGAACGGAGAAAAGTACAGAGAAATCCTTGATGAAAATGTCCTTGAGTGGCCCAGCCCGGACTTGAACCCGATCGAACATCTCTGGAGAGACCTGAAAATAGCTGGGCAGCGACACTCCCCATCCAACCTGACAGAGCTTGAGAGGATCAGCAGAGAAGAATGGGAGAAACTCCACAAATACAGGTGTGCCAAGCTTGTAGCGTCATACCCAAGAAGACTCGAGGCTGTAATCACTGCCAAAGGTGCTTCAACAAAGTACTGAGTAGTGGGTTTGAATAATTATTTGAATGTGATATTTTAATTATTATTTTTTATAAATGTGCAAAAATGTCTAAAAAATCTTTTTTTTTTTGCTTTGTCATTATGTGGTATTGTGTGTGGATTGATGAGGGGGGGAAACAGTTTTATCCATTTTAGAATAAGGCGGTAACGTAACAAAATGTGTGAAAAGGGAAGGGGTCTGAATATACTTTCCGAATGCACTGTGGAGAGCAGCTGTTGCGTCGCGAGGTATCTCTACCTGAAAATACAGGATGTAAGTCATTGATAGTTGGTAATCAGCAGTCATAAAAGTATGCCTTACTTCCTTTGAAGGACTACAAAATAGTGATTTTGTCAGACAGCATAGGTAGCATGTCTATGGTGATGAGATGACTTGAAATTAAATAATACATTCATCAAATAGAACAAATGTAATATATACAACAACTTAAATATTTTATTAAAGTAAAGTAATGTGAATAAATTATGGTTAATAAGTGATAATCATTAAATGGACAGTCGCTACCATCACAGGACTTTTATTAATTGTTTTATTCTGTGTTATTACAGCATTCAAACCAAATAATCAAAAAAACGTGATTATTTTTAATAATTGAACCCGAAACTGAACCGACATCAAAACGCACTAATCTCTCAGCACTACTTTTCAAACAGCTTACACTAAAAAGGCATTGTCATAATGTTCACATTACAGTAATATTCCAACCTCAGTGTTGACAACATAGGCAAAACATGTTTTTGCCTGCACTGGGCCTTTAAACAATGATAGTGTTTTTGTCTTAACCATTGCTAAATCAACCTTGTGCAACCCAGGATCTCCAATTATAGTGTGTGTCGACCGCAATCCCAGATATCCTGATCTGTCAGTACTTCTACATCCCCTTCTCTCTCTGTCTTTCTCTCAGTTCCATCTCACTCGCTCTCTTTTTCTCTCTCTCCCTGTTTTACTCAACCCCTCTTTTTCCCCTTCTTTTTGAGGGTCTGAAGGAATCCACAGCTGTCAGCGGCTTTCAGACCCTCTGCTTCAGAAGCAGCTGCCTTGCAAACAGTAATGAGTCATTAGGACATCAAGAAATGGTCGCCTAAAGTCGTCAGGATATTGTGTCATGGTCCATTGGAGGTTTCTTCTAGTTCCCGGTTGGTCCCGAGGATATTTTTAGGACTTTCTTGGGATGTTGTGCCTTCGTCCCCCTGGAGGATTTGTCTAGTTCCCCGTTTGTCCCAGGGACATTCCTAAGGACATTTTTAGGATGTTCTTTTGGGACCATCATGCAACATTCGTAAAAAATTCTCAGAACGTCAGAGGGATAACGTCACGCCGAAACCCTTAATCAAATCAAAGTTTCTTTGTCACGTGCCCAGAATACAACAGGTTTCACCTTACAGTGAAATGCTAACTTACAGGCTCTAACCAGGTATTAGGTGACCAATAGGAAAGTAAAGAAATAAAAACAACAGTAAAAAAGACAGTGAGAATGACAGTAGTGAGGCTATGTACAGTAGTGAGGCTATGTACAGTAGTGAGGTTATGTACAGTAGTGATGTTATGTACAGTAGTGAGGCTATAACACTATAACAGTAGCGAGGCTATGTACAGTAGTGAGGCTATGTACAGTAGTAAGGCTATAACATTTTAACAGTAGCGAGGCTATGTACAGTAGTGAGGCTATGTACAGTAGTGAGGTTATGTACAGTGGTGAGGCTATAACACTATAACAGTAGCGAGGCTATGTACAGTAGTGAGGCTATGTACACTAGTGAGGCTATAAACGTAGCGAGGCTATAACAGTAGTGAGGCTATAAACGTAGCGAGGCTATATACACTAGTGAGGCTATAAACGTAGCGAGGCTATATACAGTAGTGAGGCTATATACAGTAGTGAGGCTATGTACAGTAGTGAGGCTATGTACAGTAGTGAGGCTATGTACACTAGTGAGGCTATGTACACTAGTGAGGCTATAAACGTAGCGAGACTATATACAGTAGTGACACTATAACAGTAGCGAGGCTATGTACAGTAGTGAGGCTATGTACACTAGTGAGGCTATAAACGTAGCGAGGCTCTATACAGTAGTGAGGCTATGTACCCTAGTGAGGCTATAAACGTAGTGAGGCTATGTACACTAGTGAGGCTATAAACGTAGCGAGGCTATATATAGCAGTGAGGCTATAACAGTAGCGAGGCTATAACAGTAGTGAGGCTATGTACACTAGTGAGGCTATAAACGTAGCGAGGCTATATACAGTAGTGAGGCTATAACAGTAGCGAGGCTATGTACAGTAGTGAGGCTATGAGTGAGGCTATGTACACTAGTGAGGCTATAACAGTAGTGAGGCTATGTACATTAGTGAGGCTATGTACAGTAGTGAGGCTATATACAGTAGTGAGGCTATAACAGTAGCGAGGCTATGTACAGTAGTGAGGCTATAACAGTAGTGAGGCTATAACAGTAGTGAGGCTATATACAGTAGTGAGGCTATATACAGTAGCGAGGCTATGTACAGTAGCGAGGCTATAACAGAAGCGAGGCTATGTACAGTAGCGAGGCTATAACAGTAGCGAGGCTATGTACAGTAGCGAGGCTATAAACAATAGCGAGGCTATGTACAGTAGCGAGACTATAACAGTAGCGAGGTATTGTACAGTAGTGAGGCTATAACAGTAGCGAGGCTATGTACAGTAGTGAGGCTATAACAGTAGCGAGGCTATATACAGTAGTGAGGCTATATACAGTAGTGAGGCTATAACAGTAGCGAGGCTATAAACGTAGCGAGGCTATATACAGGCACCAGTTAGTCAGGCTGATTGAGGTAGTATGTACATGTAGATATGGTTAAAGTGACTATGCATATATGCTAAACAGAGAGTAGCAGTAGCGTAAGAGGGGTTGGCGGGTGGTGGGACACAATGCAGATAGCCCGGTTAGCCTATGTGCGAGGGCACTGGTTTGTCGGGCCAATTGAGGTAGTATGTACATGAATGTATAGTTAAAGTGACTATGCATATATGATAAACAGGGGTTGGGAGGAGGCACACAATGCAAATAGTCCGGGTAGCCTTTTGATTACCTGTTTGGGAGTCTTATGGCTTGGTGGTAAAAACTGTTGAGAAGCCTTTTTGTCCTAGACTTGGCACTCCGGTACCGCTTGCCATGCGGTAGTAGAGAGAACAGTCTATGACTGGGATGGCTGGGTGGCTCTTTGACAATTTTTAGGGCCTTCCTCTTACACCGCCTGGTGTAGAGGTCCTGGATGGCAGCTTAGCCCCAGTGATGTACTGGGCCATACGCACTACCCTCTGTAGTGCCTTGCGGTCGGGACCCGAGCAATTGCTGTTTGGCCCATTCTAGTTTGTTGGTGATGTGGACACCAAGGAACTAGAAGCTCTCAACCTGTTCCACTACAGCCCCGTCGATAAGAATGGTGGCGTGCTCGGTCCTCCTTTTCCTGTAGTCCACAATCATCTCCTTAGTCTTGGTTACTTTGAGGGATAGGTTGTTATTCTGGCACCACACGGCCAGGTCTCTGACCTCCTCCCTATAGGCTGTCTCGTCGTTGTCGGTGATCAGGCTGTTGTGTCGTCTGCAAACTTAATGATCGTGATGAGTCGTGCCTGGCCATGCAGTCGTGGGTGAACAGGGAGTACAGGGGGTACTGACCACGCACCCCTGAGGGGCTCCAGTGTTGAGGATCAGCATGGCAGATGTGTTGCTACCTACCCTCACCACCTGGTGGCGGCCCGTCAGGAAGTCCAGGATCCAGTTGCAGAGGGAGGTGTTTAGTACCAGGATCCTTAACTTGGTGATGAGCTTTGAGGGTACTATGGTGTTGAACGCTGAGCTGTAATCAATAAATAGCATTCTCACGTAGGTGTTCCTTTTGGCCAGGTGGGAAAGGTTAGTGTGGAGTGCAATAGAGAATGCATCATCTGTGGATCTGTTTGGGCAGTATGCAAATTGGAGTGGGTCTAGGGTTTCTGGGATAATGGTGTTGATGTGAGCCATTACCAGCCTTTCAAAGAACTTTAATGTTACGGACGTGAGTGCTATGGGTCTGGTGTCATTTAGGCAGGTTGCCTTTGTGTTCTTGGACACAGGGACTATGGTGGTCTGATTGAAACATATTGGTATTACAGACTCAATCAGGGACATGTTGAAAATGTCAGTGAAGACACCTGCCAGTTGGTCAGCACATGCCTGGAGCACACGTCCTGGTAATCCGTCTGGCCCCACAGCCTTGTGAATGTTGACCTGTTTAAAAGGTGTTACTCACGTCGGCTACGGAGAGCGTGATCACACAGTCGTCCTGAACTGCTGATGCTCTCATGCATGCCTCAGTGTTGCTTGCCTCGAAGCGAGCATAGAAGTGATTTAGCTCGCCTGGTAGGCTCGTGTCACTGGGCAGCTCGTAGCTGTGCTTCCCTTTGTAGTCGGAACCGGTGTAGTACAATTCAACTTTAGCCCTGTATTGACGTTTGGCCTGTTTGATGGTTCGTCGGAGGGCATAGCAGAATTTCTTATAAGCTTAGAGTCCCGCACTTTGAAAGCGGCAGCTCTACCCTTTAGCTCAGTGCGAATGTTGCCTGTAATCCATGGCTTCTGGTTGGGGTATGTACGTACAGTCACTGTGGGGACGAGGTCCTCGATGCACTTATTGATAAAGCCAGTGACTGATGTGGTGTACTCCTCAATGCCATCGGAAGAATCCTGGAACATGTTCCAGTCTGTGATAGCAAAACAGTCCTGTAGTTTAGCATCTGCTTCACCTGACCGCTTTTTTTATACAGTCACTGGTGCTTCCTGCTTTAATTTTTGCTTGTAAGCAGGAATCAGGAGGGTAGAATTATGGGACCTAAAGGGAACGTCGCTGAATGTCCTCAGGACGTCCCCTGTTTGCTGGGTGGTGAGGCTATTAGGTTAGTCACTCCCTTAAAGCCAGTGTGTGTGTGTGTGTGTGTGTGTGTGTGTGTGTGTGTGTGTGTGTGTGTGTGTGTGTGTGTGTGTGTGTGTGTGTGTGTGTGTGTGTGTGTGTGTTGTGTGTGTGTGTGTGTGTGTGTGTGTGTGTGTGTGTGTGTGTGTGTGTGTGTGTGTGTGTGTGTGTGTGTGTGTGTGTGTGTGTGTGTTTCCACCCCTCCTTCCACCTCCAACATCAAACACATTCCCCACAGCCCCAGTGAGATAAGACACTCAACACAGCAACTCTCTCAAAGAGACTCTGCATGGCCCACTCATCACCCAGGCCCAACATACGTCAACACACCCACATCAACAACCCTCACAACACACACACCTGTCTCAGCCATGCCACCACCGTATCACCACAACATCTCTTAGCAAGAAACTAAAACAAACATTGTTACGGACAGCCAGTCGAGTCAAGTGTTGCTGTGCTGTAAGCTACATGGTGTGATATGAAAGGTTGCACTTGTCTTGCATGCATCAATTACTGCGGTTTTATTCTATGTCATGTTATTTAAGAAGAGGATGCACCCAGTAAAGGACTACATAGCACTCTCTCAACAAGCCTGTTGCACTGAACCATGGAGTAGCAACCTGTACTGTATAACCATGACTACAAAGTGAAACACAATTTCCTGCATCACCCTGAGAGCAGAACAGACAGGTAAACGAAAGTTCCTGCCACTTGACCCAGAGGTCAGCAGTATGGGGACGTTGTGTAGTGAACCCTGGTCTGGCTCCTGGGTGGGGAGAGAGGGATGAGAGGAGAGAAGAAAGGCCCCTGGATTGCTAACCCTAAGGTACTATGAAAACAGAACATTCATGGCCAGCCCAGCTTGGCAGAGACACAGAAAGGAAAGAGGACAGTTTCTGCTACATTTACTCCTCTCAGAGAAGAGGGGAGGCTACAGTATAATTCAGTGGTTAAGGTAAACGGCATATGAGTGCACACAAAAATGCAGATAATGACATCTTTCAGACATCCGTGCATCTCTCTTTTCTCTCCTGTCTCTCGCCAAGTTTAAGTCCCGGTGTCCCTCTGCAGTTATCAAGATGTCTTTCTGTCCCTCTCCCTATCACACACTCTCTGAGACTTATAAACTTTAACAACTGTTCTGAGAAAACCATGAATATGCAGAGTCACGCTTTTCTGACTGAATGAACAACAACAGAAGAGGGCATTAAAATTCTTGGTAACACACACGCGCATACACACACACACACACACACACACACACACACACACACACACACACACACACACACACACACACACACACACACACACACACACACACACACACACACACACACACACACACACACACACACACACACACACACACACACACACACACACACACACACACACACACGTGCATGTACACACACACACACACACACACACACACACACACACACACACACACACACACACACACACACACACACACACACACACACACACACACACACACACACACACACAAAACGCACGCACTCACACTGAATACATAACTGCAAAACCCACAGTCGTTATCGGAGACCAGAAACGTATCCATCTCCAAATCCAGTAAGAAAACCTCAGAGCTATGAGTAGATTTATTTTCTTGGTTCCTGGCGTTCAAAGTTAACACAGGTAGACCATGAAACCATTAGCAGAGCATCAGGCCATTAACTGACTTGAGCTCCTGGTGCAGAGCTGGGAGTTTGCTTAAGGTGACTTGGTAACTTTTTAACATGTCCAACTGGCCTGAGAGGTAAATGCTATATGTATATGCTGCCGTTATGAAACCAATTCCTGGACAGCATGACTAGGGACACAACTTACAGGCCTGCCTCAGGGATCGAGACTCACATTTCACATTCAACAATGTTTGGTTCCACAGATAACAAGGTCTGTCACCACAAGGAATATGTATCTAACTGTATCAAATTATTTCATGGATCTAAAGGACAGCAAACAATCAATCTATCCAACTTCAGTCGAGTTGTATACAGGACTAATAGTCTCTGCATCCCTGACTAAAAGTTCAATTGAACCCTCTGGGCTTTTTCTCTCAAGACAGCAACGGGAGGGAAGGAGGGAGTCAGCTGATCCGGGTTTCAGTCAGAAACAGGAAACGTGATCTTTACTGCAGCTCCTTGCAAAACAATCTTGCTATTGTTATCTCCATTTTCCTCCGTTCCTGGTATGTTAAGGGAAATGTAAGACTATATTTTTTGAGGGTTTGTGAGTTCTCATCCCCTTCACTCTCCGTATCACAACCCTTCACTCTGTGGTTTCACAAGCAACAAATACCTTGTCCAGACAAACAGCAAACCACAGACACGTACTCGGTTCCAGACTCTGAATAGGCTGGTATGATCCAAATCCAAACTGCTGGAAAATATATTTAACTGATATTGAGCTTCTTGCTATGGAATGATACACTACCGTCTGGGCACATAACACAGACGCAGTACCTTTCCCCTGGCATGTGGCAGTAGAATCACAACAGGACGATCTGAGGAACAACCACAGCACAACGCTGACGGACCACAGCCTAGTTTTAATTACCTCATTGATTTAACTTCAATTAAGGGGGCTTGTTGTGTGTCTCATCAGAGCAACAGCAGCAGCTAGCGGAGAATGAGACGCACAGCCCTCTGATGAATAGCGACAGGGACAGAGGAGAAGGACCGTGTCAGTTGGCCTGGACGGACACACATGAAACTGGACACTGCAGCCTCGGCCATGACCTCACTCTGTTTTTCTAAGGAAATCGGACTCGTTTGGAAGGATGGAACATAAGCCTGGCACAGCAAGAGCTAGCAGTCAGAGCAAATACATACACTCAGACTGTAGCCGTCAGTGCCAACTATTCCACACACGTAATAAGCATGTTAGCCTTTACAATGAACACTGATTGATAGTTCAAACGGGATTCATCCCCATCAGACTCAAAACAACAACATACACAGTACATGTTTTACTTAATCATATGTACTGTGTTTGTCATTCTGGGAGTAGTTTGTGGTGTGAAAACATAAGAATATAGGATCCCCTATCCAAAAGATATGATCCCCTACCCTACTGTAGTGTTGTGATGTGTGTACGTGTGTGTGTGTGTTGCTCTAAAAGTTCATATATCTAGAGAATCACGTGTTTCAAGTGAAAATACTTTACTTCCTCTGACAAATCATGAACTATGTATGACATGCTCATCATCATTCGCAGCGCTCAACCCAGAACAATGTTTTCTCCAGGATATTTCCATATTTGTCTGCGCATAGATTGTTATAGACATACAGAATAGGCTAGATCTGAACGTTTCTGACAGCTGCATAACTGTTCTGACCTGCTCAAAGAACCTTGAATAGTGGGTGGGTTGGTGACATGCAAACAGATGTAGCCCATCTAAAAAAATTTACTCATTCTGAAATATATATATATATATATGTAGGTCAGGCCTATTCTGAAGACCGTGAGCTGATATGCAGCAATGAGTTGTTACATTGTTATTTAACGGCTGAAGTGACACATTTAGGGGGCCTACCTGCCACTCTTGAAAAAACGCTGTCCCGTTGGTCTTTGTCTAGGGTAGGTCCCGACGCCGTGGTTGTATCTGCAGAACGGAGAGAGAAAGTTTATTATTCACAATCATCAGAGCAGTGAACTATCAATGTTATCAAACATATGTATCAAACGTCTAGGCTGTCTAAAACAAAGGACCTTACACAGCTTTCAGAAAAAAAAGAAAGAAACACTTTGCTTCCGATAAAAAGTATCGCTTCACGATCGCGAACTTTCTTGTAACAATTCCACAATGGAATTCATTTTCTCACTCGGAGAAAACCTGTTGCCCTGGCCTGAACATCTGCTCTGAGGGGATGCCATGGAAACGAGAAGGGAGAGAAATAACATGCCTACATTTACAAGACGGCCCTGCGAGGAGAGGTTGATTGTAGCCCCAATTAAATCTGCTTGTTTCAAAACGTTGCCAACCTATTTGTAGAATGACAGACCTGGCTGCGGTGCACATAAACATAACCAGTATGATACATTCCCAGGTATATAGAGTACTCTACTGCTGCAATATAACCTCGAACAATTATCTGACATCTCGCAACTTATGGGCATGAAAGAAAAGGTGTTACCTTGTAAGAATAAGTCACAGAATAACTCCCTATTCTAAAACTGGCTACTCCTCCAAAAACAAAAAAGGCAATGATATGATTCGTCCTGTGAAGCCTAGGCTATTTGTGAAAGGACTTACAGGGAACGGGACCAGGGTCAAAGGATGAGATTCGTCAGTAGTACAAGAGAGTGAGGAAGAAAGAGTTGTCGCAAGCAACTTGGTAAGTCCAGCCCCTGAAGAAGACGAAAATAGAAATCTAGGCGGGTAGCACCAAAAATAGCGTTGACATCACACAACTTCTCTCTGCCATTGTTTCAGCATAGGAGCTTCCTATTGGTACACTCTGTAGCCAATCCGAACACCGTACTTTTTCCTGTCCGAAACTTTGTTCATAATTTTTGTTCAGATGGCTTCTACAGCTCCACCTGCTGACATGGCAACCACTGTTTATTGCAAGAGAATAACTATGTTAGAGTCCTCTACTCGTACTTTTTGGACAACGCTATTATAAACATGTAATAACTTGTGTAATAATAAATATTCTCTGTTCCAATATGTTTCTCAATGTAGCATTTCTATGTGAACTTATGACATCAATCAAGTAAACCAAATAGTATGCTATAGAGTTTACAAGTGCTCTAGTAGCTATTGTCTCAATTAGCAGCAAGTATGGTTATAGCAGAGACATATGGAACTCTGTGAAAAGGTGAAAGTTCAAATGTAATTTGTCAGCTTCATCTGGTCATCTTCAATTTCACAGACAACTTCTATGAAATGTCTTTATGAATGCGTACAGTAGCTCCTAGGAAATGGTTAGATCTAAATAGTTACTAAGGGCTTCCTGTCTATCTGTTGGACAAGGTAACCCATGCACATTACTTTATCTGTCACCTCCCACGAACTTTTCCTGTGACCCTAATGCGTTGTTTAAAAGTAACAATACAAATAGTGATGTTTGGATTAAAACATCCGAATGACACAGTTGTCTACAGATGTAGGATCTTAACTTGATCACCCTGTTGCAGGAGAACTTTCTTGCAATGCAGGACATTTTTTACTTGTTGCGTATTTGAGGTTTAAAAAGGATTCTGAAGTTTGTCATTTCCACTTTGGAATTTCAGACTTGATTTTCCCTTACAAAAACTGTATCAACCCCTACAAAAATGTCTATTAATTATAACCCACATAATAATGCATATGTCCTGCTGTAGCAAACAGACTCAAAATCAGATCCTACATGTGTACATCTTTTGCAGAGGAGCAAATAACACAATATGAGGGTTTGAGGTGGGAGTCAAGCATCACCTGCGTGTGCTGTGTGTGTTTTGAGGACAGGAAATGACAGAAAGTGATCTATGATAAAGAGTTCAGTCCATCCTTCAAAGGCTGGTTTCCCCGGCTTGAGCACTGCTTTCATTTCCACTCAACCTCCGTGATGCACTTTTCAAGCTCAACAGTAAAACAAACTGCTCATGCACACCAAGAACGAAACCTAATGCAGGCTGTGCTGTGGGTTATACTCGCCTTCACATGCGTATGCACAGGGGGAGCCCAGCACCCTTACCAGAAATCCTCCCAAAGTGTGGGTGTTTATGAGTGTGTGCATGTGTGTGTGGTTTGTCTTGTCAATTACACAATCCCCCAGTCTGAATCACGTCCGGCATGAGCTGAAAATAACAAGACCACAGTGTGTGTGACAGCGAAACGGCACAGCAGGCTAGCAGCCCACAGGGAGGCACACACACATGATCACAAACACAGGCAGAAGTTTAGGCGCACTGGCGAGGCGCTGGCCTATGTTAGCCACGCTGCACTGTAACACCCAAATGTAAAAGACAGACAGCAGTGACCAATCTGTTGCTCTGGTTGAGACGGATGTTAAACTGTTTTATTTGACCCATATCACGCTGTGTCAGAGACGTGATGCATACAAACACTCTTTTGGGGTGACTGTATAAGACACTAAGAATTTCTAAGAATGTAATTCAATCAAATGTCTCCAAAATGACTGTAAGTCGCTTTGGATAAAAGCGTCTGCTAAATGGCATATATTATTATTATTTAAGAATGTAATTCAATCAAATGTCTCCAAAATGTTTAAACAGAGGCTGGACATACAGCGGGCCCAGTTAAAATATGTTGAAATGTATTTTTGTAGAATATTTACCACGTTCAAATGTCAGTTAATTTGAGGGGAAGAGGCCTCTATGTTAGTTATATATGTACAGGATGTGGTCAGCTGTGAACTACATGTATTTACAGTTGAAGTCGGAAGTTTACATGCACTTAGATTGGTTGCAGTCATTAAAACTCATTTTTCAACCACTCCACACATTTCTTGTTAACAAACTATATTTTGGCAAGTCGGTTAGGACACCTACTTTGTGCATAAACAATTGTTTACAGACAGATTATTTCACTTATAATTCACTGTATCACAATTCCAGGGGGTCAGAAGTTGACTATGCCTTCAAAAAGCTTGGAAAATTCCAGAAAATTATGTCATGGCTTTAGAAGCTTCTGATAGGCTAATTTGAGTCAATTGTAGGTGTACCTGTGGATGTATTTCAAGGCCTACCTTCAAACTCAGTGCCTCTTTGCTTGACATCATGGGAAAATCAAACGAAATCAGCCAAGAACTCAGAAAAAAAGTGGTAGACCTTCACAAGTCTGGTTCATCCTTGGGAGCAATTTCCAAACGCCTGAAGGTACCACATTCACAAACAATAGTACACAAGTATAAACACCATGGAACCACGCAGCCGTCATACCGCTCAGGAAGGATGAACGTACTTTGGTGCAAAAAGTACAAATCAATCCCAGAACAACAGCAAAGGACCATGTGAAGATGCTAGAGGAAACAGGTACAAAGTATTTATATCCACAGTAAAAACGAGTTATATATCGACATAACCTGAAAGGCTGCTCAGCAAGGAAGAAACCACCGCTCCAAAACCGCCATAAAAAAGACAGACTACGGTTTGCAACTGCACATGGGGTCAAAGATTCTACTTTTTGGAGAAATGTCCTCTGGTCTGATGAAACAGACCGTTTTGTTACTAAAGCACCTTATACCACCCACCACTGCGACCTGTATGCTCTAGTCGGCTGGCCCTCGCGACATATTCGTCGCCAGACCCACTGGCTCCAGATCATCTACAAGTCCATGCTAGGTAAAGCTCCGCCTTATCTCAGTTCACTGGTCACGATGGCAACACCCACCCGTAGCACGCACTCCAGCAGGTATATCTCACTGATCATCCTTAAAGCCAACACCTCATTTGGCCGCCTTTCCTTCCAGTTCTCTGCTTCCTGTGACTGGAACGAATTGCAAAAATCACTGAAGTTGGAGACTTTTATCTCCCTTACCAACTTTAAACATCTGCTATCTGAGCAGCTAACCGATCGCTGCAGCTGTACATAGTCTATCGGTAAATAGCCCACCCAATATACCTACCTCATCCCCATACTGTTTTTATTTATATTTACTTTTCTGCTCTTTTGCACACCAGTATCTCTACCTGCACATGACCATCTGATCATTTATCACTCCAGTGTTGATCTGCTAAATTGTAATTTTTCACTCATATGGCCTATTTATTGTCTACCTCCTCATGCCTTTTGCACACAATGTATATAGACTCTTTTTTTCCTACTGTGTTATTGACTTGTTTATTGTTTACTCCATGTGTAACTCTGTGTTGTTGTCTGTTCACACTGCCATGCTTTATCTTGGCCAGGTCGCAGTTGTAAATGAGAACTTGTTCTCAACTAGCCTACCTGGTTAAATAAAGGTGAAATAAAAAGTAAAAACAGAAAAACAGAAATAGAGCTGTTTGGCCATAATGACCATCGTTATGTTTGGAGGAAAAAGTGGGAAGCTTGCAAGCCAAAGAACACCATCCCAACCGTGAAGCACGGGGGTGGCAGCATAATATTGTGGGTGTGCTTTGCTGCAGGAGGGACTGGTGCACTTCACAAAATAGATGGCATCATGAGGTAGGGAAATGATGTGGATATATTGAAGCAACATCTCAAGACATTAGTCAGGAAGTTAAAGCTTGGTCGCAAATGGGTCTTCCAAATGGACATTGACCCCAAGCATACTTCCAAAGTTGTGGAAAAATAGCTTAAGGACAACAAAGTCAAGGTATTGGAGTGGCCATCACAAAGCCCTAACCTCAATCCTACAGAAAATTTGTGGGCAGAACTTAAAAAGTGTGTGCGAGCAAGGAGGCCTACAAACCTGATTCAGTTACACCAGCTCTGTCAGGAGGAATGGGCCAAAATTCACCCAACTTATTGTGGGAAGCTTGTGGAAGGCTACCCGAAACATTTGACCCAAGTTAAACAATTTAAAGGCAGTGCTACCAAATACTAATTGAGTGTATGTAAACTTCTGACCCACTGGGAATGTGATGAAAGAAATTAATCACTCTCTCTACTATTATTCTGATATTTCACATTCTAACTGACCTAAGACAGGTGATCCTAACTGACCTAAGACAGGGAAGGTTTACCAGGATTAAATGTCAGGAATTGTGAAAAACTGAGTTTAAATGTATTTGGCTGAGGTGTATGTAAACTTCCGACTCCCACCTGCACAATTACACTGACAAGGACTCTCAGTTTCACACACATATTATAATCAGGATCAATACACAAAATAAGACAACACTTCCAAAAAGTGCAAGATGAGTACTGTCAAAACCTAAACCATGTACCACGGCAAGATCCTGGGATGCCTCTTAATTACATTATAATTGACAACATTTTTGCAACTTTGCTGTACATTCCAACTCAAGTCAATAAGACATAGAAAGATACAGATATTATTTTAGGCCTTTCAGGACAAGACCTGGTAACCTCTGCCCAAGATCACAATGTGGTGCAGAGAGATAGGGCATCAGACAGACGGGGACAGGGATGGAGGGAGGAGGGCATCAGACAGACGGGGACAGGGATGGAGGGAGGAGGGCATCAGACAGACGGGGACAGGGATGGAGGGAGGAGGGAGGAGGGCATCAGACAGACGGGGACAGGGATGGAGGGAGGAGGGCATCAGACAGACGGGGACAGGGATGGAGGGAGGAGGGCATCAGACAGACGGGGACAGGGATGGAGGGAGGAGGGCATCAGACAGACGGGGACAGGGATGGAGGGAGGAGGGCATCAGACAGACGGGGACAGGGAGGGAGGGAGGAGGGCATCAGACAGACGGGGACAGGGATGGAGGGAGGAGGGCATCAGACAGACGGGGACAGGGATGGAGGGAGGAGGGCATCAGACAGACGGGGACAGGGATGGAGGGAGGAGGGCATCAGACAGACGGGGACAGGGATGGAGGGAGGAGGGCATCAGACAGACGGGGACAGGGATGGAGGGAGGAGGGCATCAGACAGACGGGGACAGGGATGGAGGGAGGAGGGCATCAGACAGACGGGGACAGGGATGGAGGAGGAGGGCATCAGACAGACGGGGACAGGGATGGAGGGAGGAGGGCATCAGACAGACAGGGATGGAGGGACAGGGATGGAGGGAGGAGGGCATCAGACAGACGGGGACAGGGATGGAGGGAGGAGGGCATCAGACAGACGGGGACAGGGAGGGAGGGAGGAGGGCATCAGACAGACGGGGACAGGGATGGAGGGAGGAGGGCATCAGACAGACGGGGACAGGGATGGAGGGAGGAGGGCATCAGACAGACGGGGACAGGGATGGAGGGAGGAGGGCATCAGACAGACGGGGACAGGGAGGGAGGGAGGAGGGCATCAGACAGACGGGGACAGGGATGGAGGGAGGAGGGCATCAGACAGACGGGGACAGGGATGGAGGGAGGAGGGCATCAGACAGACGGGGACAGGGATGGAGGGAGGAGGGAGGAGGGCATCAGACAGACGGGGCCAGGGATGGAGGGAGGAGGGCATCAGACAGACGGGGACAGGGATGGAGGGAGGAGGGCATCAGACAGACGGGGACAGGGATGGAGGGAGGAGGGCATCAGACAGACGGGGACAGGGATGGAGGGAGGAGGGAGGAGGGCATCAGACAGACGGGGACAGGGATGGAGGGAGGAGGGCATCAGACAGACGGGGACAGGGATGGAGGGAGGAGGGCATCAGACAGACGGGGACAGGGATGGAGGGAGGAGGGCATCAGACAGACGGGGACAGGGAGGGAGGGAGGAGGGCATCAGACAGACGGGGACAGGGATGGAGGGAGGAGGGCATCAGACAGACGGGGACAGGGATGGAGGAGGAGGGCATCAGACAGACGGGGACAGGGATGGAGGGAGCAGGGCATCAGACAGACGGGGACAGGGATGGAGGGAGGAGGGCATCAGACAGAGGGACAGGGATGGAGGGATGTGGGCATCAGACAGACGGGGACAGGGATGGAGGGAGGAGGGCATCAGACAGATGGGGACAGGGATGGAGGGAGGAGGGCATCAGACAGACGGGGACAGGGATGGAGGGATGTGGGCATCAGACAGATGGGGACAGGGATGGAGGGAGGAGGGCATCAGACAGACGGGGACAGGGATGGAGGGAGGAGGGCATCAGGACGGGGACAGGAGGGAGGAGGAGGGCATCAGACAGACGGGGACAGGGATGGAGGGAGGAGGGCATCAGACAGACGGGGACAGGGATGGAGGGAGGAGGGCATCAGACAGACGGGGACAGGGATGGAGGAGCAGGGCATCAGACAGACGGGGACAGGGATGGAGGGAGGAGGGAGGAGGGCATCAGACAGACGGGGCCAGGGATGGAGGGAGCAGGGCATCAGACAGACGGGGACAGGGATGGAGGAGCAGGGCATCAGACAGACGGGGACAGGGATGGAGGGAGGAGGGCATCAGACAGACGGGGACAGGGAAGGAGGAGGGAGGAGGGCATCAGACAGACGGGGACAGGGATGGAGGGAGGAGGGCATCAGACAGACGGGGACAGGGATGGAGGGAGGAGGGCATCAGACAGACGGGGACAGGGATGGAGGGAGGAGGGCATCAGACAGACGGGGACAGGGAGGGAGGGAGGAGGGCATCAGACAGACGGGGACAGGGATGGAGGGAGGAGGGCATCAGACAGACGGGGACAGGGATGGAGGGAGGAGGGCATCAGACAGACGGGGACAGGGATGGAGGGAGCAGGGCATCAGACAGACGGGGACAGGGATGGAGGGAGGAGGGCATCAGACAGACGGGGACAGGGATGGAGGGATGTGGGCATCAGACAGACGGGGCCAGGGATGGAGGGAGGAGGGCATCAGACAGATGGGGACAGGGATGGAGGGAGGAGGGCATCAGACAGACGGGGACAGGGATGGAGGGATGTGGGCATCAGACAGATGGGGACAGGGATGGAGGGAGGAGGGCATCAGACAGACGGGGACGGGGACAGGGATGGAGGGAGGAGGGCATCAGACAGACGGGGACAGGGATGGAGGGAGGAGGGCATCAGACAGACGGGGACAGGGATGGAGGGAGGAGGGCATCAGACAGATGGGGACAGGGATGGAGGGAGGAGGGCATCAGACAGATGGGGAGGGATGGAGGGAGGAGGGCATCAGACAGACGGGGACAGGGATGGAGGGATGTGGGCATCAGGACAGATGGGGACAGGGATGGAGGAGGGGCATCAGACAGACGGGGACAGGGATGGAGGAGGAGGGCATCAGACAGATGGGGACAGGGATGGAGGGAGGAGGGCATCAGACAGATGGGGACAGGGATGGAGGGAGGAGGGCATCAGACAGACGGGGACAGGGATGGAGGGATGTGGGCATCAGACAGATGGGGACAGGGATGGAGGGAGGAGGGCATCAGACAGACGGGGACAGGGATGGAGGGAGGAGGGCATCAGACAGACGGGGACAGGGATGGAGGGAGGAGGGCATCAGACAGACGGGGACAGGGATGGAGGGAGGAGGGCATCAGACAGATGGGGACAGGGATGGAGGGAGGAGGGCATCAGACAGATGGGGACAGGGATGGAGGGAGGAGGGCATCAGACAGATGGGGACAGGGATGGAGGGAGGAGGGCATCAGACAGATGGGGACAGGGATGGAGGGAGGAGGGCATCAGACAGATGGGGACAGGGATGGAGGGAGGAGGGCATCAGACAGATGGGGACAGGGATGGAGGGAGGAGGGCATCAGACAGACGGGGACAGGGATGGAGGGAGGAGGGCATCAGACAGATGGGGACAGGGATGGAGGGAGGAGGGCATCAGACAGATGGGGACAGGGATGGAGGGAGGAGGGCATCAGACAGATGGGGACAGGGATGGAGGGAGGAGGGCATCAGACAGATGGGGACAGGGATGGAGGGAGGAGGGCATCAGACAGATGGGGACAGGGATGGAGGGAGGAGGGCATCAGACAGACGGGGACAGGGATGGAGGGAGGAGGGCATCAGACAGATGGGGACAGGGATGGAGGGAGGAGGGCATCAGACAGACGGGGACAGGATGGAGGAGGAGGGCATCAGACAGACGGGGACAGGGATGGAGGAGGAGGGCATCAGACAGATGGGGACAGGGATGGAGGGGAGGAGGGCATCAGACAGATGGGGACAGGGATGGAGGGAGGAGGGCATCAGACAGATGGGGACAGGGATGGAGGAGGAGGGCATCAGACAGATGGGGACAGGGATGGAGGGAGGAGGGCATCAGACAGACGGGGACAGGGATGGAGGGATGGGCATCAGACAGATGGGGACAGGGATGGAGGGAGGGATGGAGGAGGAGGGCATCAGACAGACGGGGACAGGGATGGAGGGAGGAGGGCATCAGACAGACGGGGACAGGGATGGAGGGAGGAGGGCATCAGACAGACGGGGACAGGGATAGAGGGAGGAGGGAGGAGGGCATCAGACAGACGGGGACAGGGATGGAGGGAGCAGGGCATCAGACAGACGGGGACAGGGATAGAGGGGAGGGAGGAGGGCATCAGACAGACGGGGACAGGGATGGAGGAGGAGGGCATCAGACAGACGGGGTCAGGGATGGAGGGAGGAGGGCATCAGACAGACGGGGACAGGATGAGGGAGGAGGCATCAGACAGACGGGGACAGGGATGGAGGGAGGAGGGCATCAGACAGACGGGGCCAGGGATGGAGGGAGGAGGGCATCAGACAGACGGGGACAGGGATGGAGGGAGGAGGGCATCAGACAGACGGGGACAGGGAGGGAGGGAGGAGGGCATCAGACAGACGGGGACAGGGAGGGAGGGATGTGGGCATCAGACAGACGGGGACAGGGATGGAGGGATGTGGGCATCAGACAGACGGGGACAGGGATGGAGGGAGGAGGGCATCAGACAGACGGGGACAGGGATAGAGGGAGGAGGGAGGAGGGCATCAGACAGACGGGGACAGGGATGGAGGGAGGAGGGCATCAGACAGACGGGGACAGGGATGGAGGGAGGAGGGCATCAGACAGACGGGGACAGGGATGGAGGGAGGAGGGCATCAGACAGACGGGGACAGGGATGGAGGGAGGAGGGCATCAGACAGACGGGGACAGGGAGGGAGGGAGGAGGGCATCAGACAGACGGGGACAGGGAGGGAGGGAGGAGGGCATCAGACAGACGGGGACAGGGATGGAGGGATGTGGGCATCAGACAGACGGGGCCAGGGATGGAGGGAGGAGGGCATCAGACAGATGGGGACAGGGATGGAGGGAGGAGGGCATCAGACAGACGGGGACAGGGATGGAGGGATGTGGGCATCAGACAGATGGGGACAGGGATGGAGGGAGGAGGGCATCAGACAGACGGGGACAGGGATGGAGGGAGGAGGGCATCAGACAGACGGGGACAGGGATGGAGGGAGGAGGGCATCAGACAGACGGGGACAGGGATGGAGGGAGGAGGGCATCAGACAGATGGGGACAGGGATGGAGGGAGGAGGGCATCAGACAGATGGGGACAGGGATGGAGGGAGGAGGGCATCAGACAGATGGGGACAGGGATGGAGGGAGGAGGGCATCAGACAGATGGGGACAGGGATGGAGGGAGGAGGGCATCAGACAGACGGGGACAGGGATGGAGGGAGGAGGGCATCAGACAGATGGGGACAGGGATGGAGGGAGGAGGGCATCAGACAGATGGGGACAGGGATGGAGGGAGGAGGGCATCAGACAGACGGGGACAGGGATGGAGGGATGTGGGCATCAGACAGATGGGGACAGGGATGGAGGGAGGAGGGCATCAGACAGACGGGGACAGGGATGGAGGGAGGAGGGCATCAGACAGACGGGGACAGGGAGGGAGGGAGGAGGGCATCAGACAGACGGGGACAGGGATGGAGGGAGGAGGGCATCAGACAGATGGGGACAGGGATGGAGGGAGGAGGGCATCAGACAGATGGGGACAGGGAGGGAGGGAGGAGGGCATCAGACAGACGGGGACAGGGAGGGAGGGATGTGGGCATCAGACAGACGGGGACAGGGATGGAGGGATATGGGCATCAGACAGACGGGGACAGGGATGGAGGGAGGAGGGCATCAGACAGACGGGGACAGGGATAGAGGGAGGGAGGAGGGCATCAGACAGACGGGGACAGGGATGGAGGGAGGAGGGCATCAGACAGACGGGGACAGGGAGGGAGGGAGGAGGGCATCAGACAGACGGGGACAGGGATGGAGGGAGCAGAGCATCAGACAGACGGGGACAGGGATGGAGGGATGTGGGCATCAGACAGACGGGGACAGGGATGGAGGGAGGAGGGCATCAGACAGACGGGGACAGGGATAGAGGGAGGAGGGAGGAGGGCATCAGACAGACGGGGACAGGGATGGAGGGAGGAGGGCATCAGACAGACGGGGACAGGGATAGAGGGAGGAGGGAGGAGGGCATCAGACAGACGGGGACAGGGATGGAGGGAGGAGGGCATCAGACAGACGGGGACAGGGATAGAGGGAGGAGGGCATCAGACAGACGGGGTCAGGGATGGAGGGAGGAGGGCATCAGACAGACGGGGACAGGGATAGAGGGAGGAGGGAGGAGGGCATCAGACAGACGGGGACAGGGATGGAGGGAGGAGGGTATCAGACAGACGGGGTCAGGGATGGAGGGAGGAGGGCATCAGACAGACGGGGACAGGGATAGAGGGAGGAGGGAGGAGGGCATCAGACAGACGGGGACAGGGATGGAGGGAGGAGGGCATCAGACAGACGGGGACAGTGATGGAGGGATGTGGGCATCAGACAGACGGGGACAGGGATGGAGGGATGTGGGCATCAGACAGACGGGGACAGGGATGGAGGGAGGAGGGCATCAGACAGACAGGATGGGGACAGGGATGGAGGGAGGAGGGCATCAGACAGACGGGGACAGGGATGGAGGGAGGAGGGCATCAGACAGACGGGGACAGGGATGGAGGGAGGAGGGCATCAGACAGACGGGGACAGTGATGGAGGGATGTGGGCATCAGACAGACGGGGACAGGGATGGAGGGAGGAGGGCATCAGACAGACGGGGACAGGGATGGAGGGAGGAGGGCATCAGACAGACGGGGACAGGGATGGAGGGAGGAGGGCATCAGACAGACGGGGACAGGGATGGAGGGATGTGGGCATCAGACAGATGGGGACAGGGATGGAGGGAGGAGGGAGGAGGGCATCAGACAGACGGGGACAGGGATGGAGGGAGGAGGGAGGAGGGCATCAGACAGACGGGGACAGGGATGGAGGGAGCAGGGATGTGGGCATCAGACAGACGGGGACAGGGATGGAGGGAGGAGGGAGGAGGGCATCAGACAGACGGGGACAGGGATGGAGGGAGGAGGGCATCAGACAGACGGGGACAGGGATGGAGGGAGGGGAGGAGGGCATCAGACAGACGGGGACAGGGATGGAGGGAGGAGGAGGAGGGCATCAGACAGACGGGGACAGGGATGGACAGGGCATCAGACAGACGGGGACAGGGATAGAGGAGGAGGGAGGAGGGCATCAGACAGACGGGGACAGGGATGGAGGGAGGAGGGCATCAGACAGACGGGGACAGGGATGGGGGAGCAGGGCATCAGACAGACGGGGACAGGGATAGAGGAGGAGGAGGAGGGCATCAGACAGACGGGGACAGGGATGGAGGAGCAGGGCATCAGACAGACGGGGACAGGGATAGAGGGAGGAGGGAGGAGGGCATCAGACAGACGGGGACAGGGATGGAGGGAGGAGGGCATCAGACAGACGGGGACAGGGATGGAGGGAGGAGGGCATCAGACAGACGGGGACAGGGATGGAGGGAGGAGGGCATCAGACAGACGGGGACAGGGATGGAGGGAGGAGGGCATCAGACAGACGGGGACAGGGATGGAGGGAGGAGGGCATCAGACAGACGGGGACAGGGATGGAGGGAGGAGGGCATCAGACAGACGGGGACAGGGATGGAGGGAGGAGGGCATCAGACAGACGGGGACAGGGAGGGAGGGAGGAGGGCATCAGACAGACGGGGACAGGGATGGAGGGAGGAGGGCATCAGACAGACGGGGACAGGGAGGGAGGGAGGAGGGCATCAGACAGACGGGGACAGGGAGGGAGGGAGGAGGGCATCAGACAGACGGGGACAGGGATGGAGGGAGGAGGGCATCAGACAGACGGGGACAGGGAGGGAGGGAGGAGGGCATCAGACAGACGGGGACAGGGATGGAGGCAGGAGGGCATCAGACAGACGGGGACAGGGATGGAGGGAGGAGGGCATCAGACAGACGGGGACAGGGATGGAGGGAGGAGGGCATCAGACAGATGGGGACAGGGATGGAGGGAGGAGGGCATCAGACAGACGGGGACAGGGATGGAGGGAGGAGGGCATCAGACAGATGGGGACAGGGATGGAGGGAGGAGGGCATCAGACAGACGGGGACAGGGATGGAGGGAGGAGGGCATCAGACAGACGGGGACAGGGATAGAGGGAGGAGGGAGGAGGGCATCAGACAGACGGGGACAGGGATGGAGGGAGGAGGGCATCAGACAGACGGGGACAGGGAGGGAAGGAGCAGGGCATCAGACAGACGGGGACAGGGATAGAGGGAGGAGGGAGGAGGGCATCAGACAGACGGGGACAGGGATGGAGGGAGCAGGGCATCAGACAGACGGGGACAGGGATAGAGGGAGGAGGGAGGAGGGCATCAGACAGACGGGGACAGGGATGGAGGGAGGGGCATCAGACAGACGGGGACAGGGATGGAGGAGGAGGGCATCAGACAGACGGGGACAGGGATGGAGGAGGAGGGCATCAGACAGACGGGGACAGGGATGGAGTGAGGAGGGCATCAGACAGACGGGGACAGGGATGGAGGGAGGAGGGCATCAGACAGACGGGGACAGGGATGGAGGGAGGAGGGCATCAGACAGACGGGGACAGGGATAGAGGGAGGAGGGCATCAGACAGACGGGGACAGGGATGGAGGAGGAGGGCATCAGACAGACGGGGACAGGGATGGAGGGAGGAGGGCATCAGACAGACGGGGACAGGGAGGGAGGGAGGAGGGCATCAGACAGACGGGGACAGGGAGGGAGGGAGGAGGGCATCAGACAGACGGGGACAGGGAGGGAGGGAGGAGGGCATCAGACAGACGGGGACAGGGAGGGAGGAGGAGGGCATCAGACAGACGGGGACAGGGATGGAGGGGCAGGAGGGCATCAGACAGACGGGGACAGGGATGGAGGGAGGAGGGCATCAGACAGACGGGGACAGGGATGGAGGGAGGAGGGCATCAGACAGATGGGGACAGGGATGGAGG
Source organism: Oncorhynchus keta (assembly GCF_023373465.1). Taxonomy (NCBI): domain Eukaryota; kingdom Metazoa; phylum Chordata; class Actinopteri; order Salmoniformes; family Salmonidae; genus Oncorhynchus; species Oncorhynchus keta. The sequence goes on from NC_068447.1 coordinate 32,714,908, forward strand.
GAGGAGGGCATCAGACAGACGGGGACAGGGATGGAGGGAGGAGGGCATCAGACAGATGGGGACAGGGATGGAGGAGGAGGGCATCAGACAGACGGGGACAGGGATGGGGGAGGAGGGCATCAGACAGACGGGGACAGGGATGGAGGAGGAGGGCATCAGACAGACGGGGACAGGGATGGAGGGAGCAGGGCATCAGACAGATGGGGACAGGGAGGGGGAGGTGGAGGGCATCAGACAGACGGGGACAGGGAGGGAGGGAGGTGGAGGGCATCAGACAGACGGGGACAGGGATGGAGGGAGGAGGGAGGAGGGCATCAGACAGACGGGGACAGGGATGGAGGGAGCAGGGCATCAGACAGACGGGGACAGGGATGGAGGGAGGAGGGAGGAGGGCATCAGACAGACGGGGACAGGGATGGAGGGAGGAGGGAGGAGGGCATCAGACAGACGGGGACAGGGATGGAGGGAGGAGGGCATCAGACAGACGGGGACAGGGATAGAGGGAGGAGGGAGGAGGGCATCAGACAGACGGGGACAGGGATGGAGGGAGGAGGGCATCAGACAGACGGGGACAGGGAGGGAGGGATGGACGGGGAGGGATAGAGGAGGAGGGAGGAGGGCATCAGACAGACGGGGACAGGGATGGAGGGACAGGGCATCAGACAGACGGGGACAGGGATAGAGGAGGGGAGGAGGGCATCAGACAGCATCAGACAGACGGGGACAGGGATGGAGGGAGGGAGGGCATCAGACAGACGGGGACAGGGATGGAGGGAGCAGGGCATCAGACAGACGGGGACAGGGATAGAGGGGAGGGGAGGAGGGCATCAGACAGACGGGGACAGGGATGGAGGAGGAGGGCATCAGACAGACGGGGACAGGGATGGAGGGAGGAGGGCATCAGACAGACGGGGACAGGGATGGAGGGAGGAGGGCATCAGACAGACGGGGACAGGGGGACAGGGATGGAGGGACAGGGATAGAGGGAGGAGGGAGGAGGGCATCAGACACGGGGACAGGGGGACAGGGATGGAGGGATGGAGGGAGGAGGGCATCAGACAGACGGGGACAGGGATGGAGGAGGAGGGCATCAGACAGACGGGGACAGGGATGGAGGGAGGAGGGCATCAGACAGACGGGGACAGGGATGGAGGGAGGAGGGCATCAGACGGGGACAGGGGGACAGGGATGGAGGGATGGAGGAGAGGGCATCAGACAGACGGGGACAGGGATAGAGTGAGGAGGGCATCAGACAGACGGGGACAGGGAGGGAGGGAGGAGGGCATCAGACAGACGGGGACAGGGATGGAGGGAGGAGGGCATCAGACAGACGGGGACAGGGAGGGAGGGAGGAGGGCATCAGACAGACGGGGACAGGGAGGGAGGGGGAGGGCATCAGACAGACGGGGACAGGGAGGGAGGGAGGAGGGCATCAGACAGACGGGGACAGGGAGGGAGGAGGAGGGCATCAGACAGACGGGGACAGGGATGGAGGCAGGAGGGCATCAGACAGACGGGGACAGGGATGGAGGGAGGAGGGCATCAGACAGACGGGGACAGGGGTGGAGGGAGGAGGGCATCAGACAGATGGGGACAGGGATGGAGGGGAGGAGGGCATCAGACAGACGGGGACAGGGATGGAGGAGGAGGGCATCAGACAGATGGGGACAGGGATGGAGGGAGGAGGGCATCAGACAGACGGGGACAGGGATGGAGGGAGGAGGGCATCAGACAGATGGGGACAGGGATGGAGGGAGGAGGGCATCAGACAGACGGGGACAGGGATGGAGGGAGCAGGGCATCAGACAGATGGGGACAGGGAGGGAGGGAGGTGGAGGGCATCAGACAGACGGGGACAGGGAGGGAGGGAGGTGGAGGGCATCAGACAGACGGGGACAGGGATGGAGGGAGGAGGGAGGAGGGCATCAGACAGACGGGGACAGGGATGGAGGGAGCAGGGCATCAGACAGACGGGGACAGGGATGGAGGGAGGAGGGAGGAGGGCATCAGACAGACGGGGACAGGGATGGAGGGAGGAGGGAGGAGGGCATCAGACAGACGGGGACAGGGATGGAGGGAGCAGGGCATCAGACAGACGGGGACAGGGATAGAGGGAGGAGGGAGGAGGGCATCAGACAGACGGGGACAGGGATGGAGGGAGGAGGGCATCAGACAGACGGGGACAGGGAGGGAGGGAGCAGGGCATCAGACAGACGGGGACAGGGATAGAGGGAGGAGGGAGGAGGGCATCAGACAGACGGGGACAGGGATGGAGGGAGCAGGGCATCAGACAGACGGGGACAGGGATAGAGGGAGGAGGGAGGAGGGCATCAGACAGACGGGGACAGGGATGGAGGGAGGAGGGCATCAGACAGACGGGGACAGGGATGGAGGGAGGAGGGCATCAGACAGACGGGGACAGGGATGGAGGGAGGAGGGCATCAGACAGACGGGGACAGGGATAGAGTGAGGAGGGCATCAGACAGACGGGGACAGGGATGGAGGGAGGAGGGCATCAGACAGACGGGGACAGGGATGGAGGGAGGAGGGCATCAGACAGACGGGGACAGGGATAGAGTGAGGAGGGCATCAGACAGACGGGGACAGGGAGGGAGGGAGGAGGGCATCAGACAGACGGGGACAGGGATGGAGGGAGGAGGGCATCAGACAGACGGGGACAGGGAGGGAGGGAGGAGGGCATCAGACAGACGGGGACAGGGAGGGAGGGAGGAGGGCATCAGACAGACGGGGACAGGGAGGGAGGGAGGAGGGCATCAGACAGACGGGGACAGGGAGGGAGGGAGGAGGGCATCAGACAGACGGGGACAGGGATGGAGGCAGGAGGGCATCAGACAGACGGGGACAGGGATGGAGGGAGGAGGGCATCAGACAGACGGGGACAGGGATGGAGGGAGGAGGGCATCAGACAGATGGGGACAGGGATGGAGGGAGGAGGGCATCAGACAGACGGGGACAGGGATGGAGGGAGGAGGGCATCAGACAGATGGGGACAGGGATGGAGGGAGGAGGGCATCAGACAGACGGGGACAGGGATGGAGGGAGGAGGGCATCAGACAGACGGGGGACAGGGATGGAGGGAGGAGGGCATCAGACAGACGGGGACAGGGATGGAGGGAGCAGGGCATCAGACAGATGGGGACAGGGAGGGAGGGAGGTGGAGGGCATCAGACAGACGGGGACAGGGAGGGAGGGAGGTGGAGGGCATCAGACAGACGGGGACAGGGATGGAGGGAGGAGGGCATCAGACAGACGGGGACAGGGAGGGAGGGAGGTGGAGGGCATCAGACAGACGGGGACAGGGAGGGAGGGAGGTGGAGGGCATCAGACAGATGGGGACAGGGATGGAGGGAGGTGGAGGGCAGGATGAAGACAGCCATTGTTTTGGTTCTAAACGGGGCTCAGCTGGTCTGCTTGGGCACCATGCTCCGCACTGGGGCACCATGCTCTGCGCTGGGGCACCATGCAGCACACAGGCGACACACACAGTAAATAGTGTCCCTCAATGAAATAAGCTGTAGAAGGTCAAATACTAGCTAACTTTATGAGCTCGATTTGATTTTCTTTGTTTGTCCTACTTCTCAGAATGGTAGCAACAGAGCAGTCAACTGTCTTTTTGCTGAAATGTACACTCTGATAATTACATGCCTGATGTGTTAATTTAAGTCAAAGTCAATCATGTGTGTTGAAAGAGCATAGGAATAAAAACCATGCTAAAACTGAACAAAAACAACTGAAAAGAACATAATGGCACTGCAATCTGACATATTCTACAGACAGCATGGTCTAAAGTCAAAGAGAGAACAGTACAGTATAGACAGCATGTCTAAAGTCAAAGAGAGAACAGTACAGTACAGACAGTATGGTCTAAAGTCAAAGAGAGAACAGTACAGTACAGACAGTATGGTCTAAAGTCAAAGAGAGAACAGTACAGTACAGACAGCATGTCTAAAGTCAAATAGAGAACAGTAGAGTACAGACAGTATGGTCTAAAGTCAAAGAGAGAACAGTAGAGTATAGACAGCATGTCTAAAGTCAAAGAGAGAACAGTAGAGTACAGACAGCATGTCTAAAGTCAAAGAGAGAACAGTAGAGTATAGACAGTATGTCTAAAGTCAGAGAGAACAGTAGAGTACAGACAGCATGTCTAAAGTCAAAGAGAGAACAGTAGAGTAAAGACAACATGTCTAAAGTCAAAGAGAGAACAGTAGAGTACAGACAGCATGTCTAAAGTCAAAGAGAGAACAGTAGAGAGGACAGATGGCCATGTCAAGTTTAATAACCAAAATCCCCTCCATCAAATGTGTATGTAGTACACAGTATTGGGGAGTAGTGGACTACATGTAGTTCAACTAGTCATTTAACTACATTTTGCAGTAGCTTGGTGGTAGTTGAACTAAAATCAAATCTAGGTAGAGTTTTCAGTAGTTAATTACTTTCTTGCCATGTAGTGGTGTAGCTAATTACTGGAACTACACACTACGTTTTTGGCAAAAACAAAATATGGGTGAAGTAGGCAAGAATTTTCTTTCTTTTTCGGCATCAGACCTGCCTAATCCTCACTTGAAACATTGTTTTTGTGTTTAATAGGATAAATTACACATGCTGTTAACATATGACCAGAAAGTGATGTGTCTAGCAATTTGTAATCTACGACATTTCAAATTTACATACGATCATTTTTCACAGGTAGTTTGGATGTAGTGAACTACGTTTTCAAAGTAACTTTATTTCAGTACACTATATTTTTGGGTAGCTTTTTGAGTAGCACAGAATGCCTGCCAACCAGCCAATCTAGTCATATGAAACAACTGTCTCTCTCTGCCTGCCCTGACCTCAATGCATCTACTCTACAACACACACTCACACTCACAAATAGGGACTTTTTATTATTTTTTTCCGATGTCTAGTATAATGTCTGATGAAGATGACAAGAGGAAGGGCTAACCGGGAGACCAGAAGTTGCCAACAGTGGTGGTGGTTGTTGAGTGTAAAATATCAGGCAGACAGCCTGCAGCTCACCACATTACATGTACCACCCTGCCGGCCTACTCCATCACCACCCAACAAATTATCAAGATACAATTTCTGAAATATCCACACTAATTCTCTATGGTTTAAGAAATAATACACATGTTGTATTCTTGCTGTTTCAAAATATAGAAAAACACTTTTTAGAAATTCAATCTGCGCATTTGAATCTATATTTATAAACTGCATGTGTGTGAAACATGTTTTTCTGCCATGAATCACTTCCATTTTGTGATTAAAGGAGAACCGAAGCACTAAGTCATCCTGAAGCAGAAAGTTGGTAATAACGAGCGTTTGAATTCAATATAGATATAACTAGATATAACTATATTACAGTTGTTGGACCAGCTGTTGAGAACCTTTCCACTGAATCAAACCTCATAAGGCTGTTTAGATCAAGGCGCGGTTGGGCTTTATGTTAGCTACATGTGTGGACAGTATGCAGTTGTAAAAATCCAGTACTGTGCATTTACTTGTGTGTATATAAATGAGATCATTTTAAATCTGTGGAGACTCATATTTCACCAATTATGAAACACAATATAAAAGGGTCTAAGTGACCAGTACCAGCAGTGTAGTGAATAAATGTCCTGGCACAGAAACACCAGGCCGTGGGAGAGGGAAACAGTAACATATATGTGAATTGATAGGCTTATACTTTATTACTGCAGTGTGAGAGAAGAAAGGAGAGTGAAGGAGGGAGAATGGAGGACTGAGCAATGTGTCTGATGTGAGGATGTCTGGTCGCAGCTTGCCAACAGGGTCCTTCCCTTTAAGAAGCCAAAAGGAATGTGAAAAATGCTGGATAAGGAGGTATGGAAGCAGCAGGCATAGTTATAACACTCACAGTATGGTGAAGAGAGAGAGAGGAGAAAAAGAGAAAGAGAGAGAGAAGAGAAGAGAAAAAGAGAGAAGAGAAGAGAGAAAGAGAGAAGAGAAGAGAAGAAAGAGAGAGAGAAGAGAAGAGAGAAAGAGAGAAATAGAGAGAAGAGAAGAGAAGAGAAGAGAAGAGAAGAGAAGAGAAGAGAAGAAGAGAAGAGAAGAGAAGAGAAAGAGAAGAGAAGAGAAGAGAAGAGAAGAGAAGAGAAGAGAAGAGAAGAGAAGAGAGAGAGATAAGAGAAGAGAAGAGAAGAGAAGAGAAATGAGAAGAGAAGAGAAGAGAAGAGAAGAGAAGAGAAGAGAAGAGAATGAGAAGAGAAGAGAAGAGAAGAGAAGAGAATGAGAAGAGAGAGAGAGAAGAGAAGAGAAGAGAAGAGAAGAGAAGATAAGAGTGAAAGAGAGAAATAGAGAGAAGAGAAGAGAAGAGAAGAGAAGAGAAAAGAGAGAGAGATAAGAGAAGAGAAAGAGAGAAAGAAGAGAAGATAAGAGAGAAAGAGAGAGAAGAGAGAAAGAGAGAAGAGAAGAGAAGAGAGAAAGAGAGAAGAGAAGAAAAGAAAGAGAGAGAAGAGAAGAGAAGAGAAGAGAAGAGAAGAGAAGAGAAGAGAATGAGAAGAGAAAGAACAGAAGATAAGAGTGAAAGAGCGAAATAGAGAGAAGAGAAGAGAAGAGAAGAGAAGAGAAGAGAAGAGAATGAGAAGAGAAGAGAAGAGAAGAGAATGAGAAGAGAAAGAGAGAAAGAACAGAAGATAAGAGTGAAAGAGAGAAATAGAGAGAAGAGAAGAGAAGAGAAGAGAAGAAAGAGAGAGAGAGAAGAGAAGACAAAGAGAAGAGAAAGAGAGAAAGAAGAGAAGATAAGAGAGAAAGAGAGAGAAGAGAGAAAGAGAGAAGAGAAGAGAAGAGAAGAGAAGAGAAGAGAAGAGAAGAGAAGAGAAGAGAAGAGAAGAGAAGAGAAGAGAAAGACATGGAGAATGGATTTGAGTACAGGACAGTTTGTTGGAGAGTGAATACTACAACGGGATTAGTGGATGTTTAGATGTTTAATAGTGGAGTCGTGTGTGTATTTGTGCACACATGCAAGTGTGTGTGTGTTTGAAAGAGGTTGACAGAAATGGGATAACAGTGTGCAGTGCTGTATATAAGCAAGGAGCAACAGTGGAGGATGGCGTGGACAGGGTTTACAGTACAGGATCATTTCGGTCATTTAGCAGAGCGATTTTGGTCACTTATCCAGAGCGATTTGGGTTGAGCGCCTTGCTCAAGGGCACACCGGCAGATTCGTCACCCAGTCGGCACAGGGATTCAAACCAACAACATTTACTTGTCCAATGCTCTTAACCACTAGGCTACCTGCGACCCAGCATAATGTCTGTTGGCCCTCACTTATCAGTCGTACACCCCCTGAACTGCACGTACAGAATCCAATTCACACACAGTCATACTAACAAATACGCACATATACACAGGGACACGCATAGCACATTTTCCATGGGGTTTTTAGTGTCCATTCGTTCACTGACGTGGTGGGTGGTTGTGTGAGCGAGAGTCTGAAACATACAGCTGGCTGTGAAGAGGCCTAACTGGAAAGTGTTGGTTAGAGCTCTCTATCCTGTACATCATCAGTGTGTCTGTTCAGCACACCACCAGGTTCAAACAGTCACTTTCCAAAACAAAGGAAAACAGCTCACACTAGGTCCCCTCTAGAACAGTCATCAAGCTCTACTGTGTTCATATATATATATATATATATATATTTTTTTTTAAATTTTAAATATTTTTTTTAATTATTTTTTTTAAATGGAGATTGATAATCTATTCAATACAACATTAGGTGGTATGTCTGATGATGATGAGTTTCACATGAGCACATACCTCATATAAAGTAATACTATAGGAAAGAACAATGGTATACCTTTTGTTTGCTATTTTTAATATTGATTAATACAGCTACCAAATGTGGCAATTTCCAGTCATAGCTCAATGGAAACTAAATCTCCTTTTCAAATGAAACTTGAAACTGATTTCATGCATTTATTTTGTAGATGGTTCAAGAGAGCCAGACAGCCCAGGGGGAATCCCAGAGGGCGCCTCAATATCGGTATCGGCGATCAGAATGAGATCTCACATCTCAACTCCCACTATTCTCACTAACAACAAGACAAACGAGGTGGGCGTAGGACATGGAGAGAAGCACAAAATAGCCTGTCACATTCTGTCTTTCCATCTCTATGTTACGCACACACATTATCAGTTACTCATCTGCCTATCTGGTCCTTGAATGTGAGAAATTCTATGTACCTAGATTTATATCAAATGTTACACAAGTACTAAGTTAAGGCCTGGGCACATCACTATTACAGAAACCACTGTAGTTTTTTAATGATCTTGTCAATGATTTAGACACTAAAATGAAATGTGATGCTTTGTTTGTGGAACTGTCAAAAGCTTTTTGATACTGTTGATCATGCTATTTTATTGAATACGTTTTCCTTGATCGACCTGAGCTCGGACGCCTGTTCATGGCTTCATGATTATCTTAGTGACAGAACTCAGGCCTTCATGATTGATGGGGTTAAGTCTGAATGTCTTGAAGTACATAAAGGTGTACCACAGGGGTTGATTTTGAGACCTCTTCTCTTCACTACTCATATAAACCCCATTGGTCAGTCCTAATTGATTTTTTTTTTTTACTTCATCTATATACAGATGATACTATAATGTATGCTATTGCCCTGACTGTTGATCTGGATGTGTCAAAACCAGTCAGATTATATAGCTATTTTAGAATCCCTTCCTGATTTAAACAATTACATGTTGTTTTCAAACTCTCATAAGTATGTTTCAGATGAACTACATGTTCACTGATTAGGTGGTTCTCCAATCGAACGTGTTCCTGCATATTAATGATTAGGCAATTGGATTGACAAGGATTTGATGTTTAAACAACATATAGAGGATCTGGTTAAGAAGCCACTGGATGTCATAAGGTGAATGCACCAATTTGTAAGTCGCTCTGGATAAGAGCGTCTGCTAAATGACTTAAATGTAAATGTAAATGTAAGACTTAAAGTTGTCTTTTTCTACAGAAACAGATTGTGCCTTTCTCTAAGCAGTAGGATGCAGATGTGGATGCCACCTACCATAGTGCCCTTCATTTTATTACAGGTGATAGTTTTGATACTAATCACTGCATCCTGTATCAAAAGGCTGGCTGGACTTTGCTAAAGACCCGTATATCTCTACATTACTCCCTTTTTGTTTACTAGGCCCTACTTCATCATTTCTGTCTTACCTAACTTTGCTGTTGAAGTATAGACACCAGGGTTGTGTAACCTGTTCACAGGATTGGATAACTTGAGGTTCCTTGGGTCTCCACCGAGCTAGGTAGATCTGCTTTTAGTTTTAATGCACCATATTCCTGGAACAAAATTCTAAATACATTTCATCTTGATGTTCTGGTTTCGTTTGGGCAATTTAGAGTAATGATTGGGGACTCATTTGTTGAGGAATGCGACTGTTTTTCTGGGTGATTTGTGATGCTTCCCATGACTGTGTTGTTGTATTCTAATGTGTATATGTTTGAGTATGACGTGTAGATTTATGTTGAATATACAGCGCACATTTGTAAAAGAAACCTAGGTCTCCATATGTTTTCCCTGTTAAAATAAAGGTTCAATAAAACACTGTCTGATTGTGACAATCAACATTGTTTCAATAATTTTATGACATGTTATCAGGCCTGAAGTTTGTAAGCAAAGCGGCAGCATCTGTAGTTACATTGTATCACCAGAGGAGGGCGGTCAGTAAGGTAGTAAACCACCCGTGCTTCCTCTGCATCTCTCCTCTGAACAGTTGGTGGCAACGTAATTGGGGAGGACGTGCTCGTGGTAATGGCTGGAGCGGAATGGTATCATATATATCAAACACATGGTATCCATTCTATTCGCTCCTTTTCAGCCATTATTATGAGACGTCCTCCCGTCAGCAGCCACCATTGCCTCTGAACCATCTGTTGCCCCTTAGCAGCATCTTCTCCATGACCCCTCTAACCCCTCTAACTCCGCCTCATTAATCACAACCCTGGTCTTTTAGCCACTTCATCTGGAGCACCTCTTCACTTAAAGACTTCATCTGGAGCACCTCTTCACTTAAAGACTTCATCTGGACTCAACAGGGGTAAGAACATCTCTGGAATACCAAACACAACAAAACAATGACGAGGCTATGATTTCCATATTGATTCAATAGGCACATTCAGGTCTACCGTTGTCTATTGTCCAACATTAGATACACCAAACAAGTTTGCCATAGATACACAACCCTTGGAGGGCAACATGTGGAAGATCTGTCGCTCCATTTGTTTTGAGATGTGAGTGAAATGTTACACCAGACCAGTACCCACCCTGCCCCCCACCTTCACTGTGGGCTCCGGCTCCACTAGCCCTCCATGCCTGGGAATACAGGGGAGAGAAAACCATGGCTCTTCCTGACAGGATATCCTGCCCTGAAGTCCTGCTCCTAGGCTCCATGTGACCTCTTAACCCTTCCCGACCTCCAGCCACAGCCACAGCCACAGCATAACAGCCACTGTGCACCCTCCAACACCTCCCACCCCACCGCCCCGGGCCACTCGCAGTAAAATGGAAGCCATTAGGTGATGAATGAGTGTCGTTGGTGTTGATTTAAGCTCAACGGCGCCCCTGGTGTCCCATATGGACGGTGTGGGTATACCACAACACTGGAGGTAATTAGCCAATCATCCCGTGGTCTCTCCCACACCCAAGGTCAGTAACTGAGTCCTTTCTCACCCATCTGTTCAGTCAGGCTCAATGGGCTAGGAAAAATACTGCTCTGCCTCCAGTCTGAATGTGGTGATAGTCAGTGAGGCTTGAAATCACACAGCCACTCTGATCAAAATTATTTTGTGTGTATGTGGTGCTGTTTGTGCGTGCGTGTGGCTGTGCGTGTACGTGTGCGTGTGCGTGTGCGTGTGCGTGTGTGTAGAGAGAGCTGTTCATACACTGAGAGTGGAAGGAGGTTCCCAGTGGACACAGGACAGGGGCAGGGTTGTCCAGAGACTGGAGTGGAAATCAACACTTCCAGTCAGGACAGGAAGGGCTACTGCCTCTTATCACTGACCACACAGGCTGGAAGGAAGAGGGCTGGGGAGAGAGAACTGGATGGAGTAACAGACAGTGACAGTCAGATAGAAAAAGAAGGAGGGATACATTGACAGAAAGTGAGAGGGTCTTTGATAAAGAGGCCAATGAAAGAGTGGAATGTAAAGGGTGTAGAGAGATACAAGATAGGCTACTGTAGATGAGGAGTGAGGCAAGTGGAATGCATTATAGTATCTGCTATCTGTCTGTGACAAGCACAGCGAAGATAAGATTGAGAGCATCCTTGTAGTTGTAAGTCTGTCCTGTAAGGTGGACATATTTGAAGTATATAAACGTGAAGAAAGTATCAGTATGTTGTTATAACAGGCTGATTGGTGGAGTCTTCACGCATAACAATCACACGGTGGTTAAGTATGGCTGCCCAATTCTGATCTTTTTTTCACTAATTGGTATTTTGACCGAAAAGATCTGATGATATTGGTCAAACTATCAATTATTGGAAAAAATGATCAGAATTGGGCTGCCTGTGTAAACACAGCTGATGCATCACCAACATCTCTGGTGACCGAGCTACGATGATAACATGCACAACACTGTCAGAGACTATGCACAGACTCCCCCAGCCCACACTCAGAGTCAACTTAACTACAACCCTACCAGTTTTGTATGCAGAGGGAAACGGGGTTTGAGAGCAGGGTGGGGAAGCTTTCAGCACTCAGCACTAGGGATTGTCCCAGATGGACACAAGCCGCTCCCTCCCTTTCAAAACAGCCCATGACAGAGGCCAGCCCTCTCCTCTCCTGTCCTTTCCTCTCCGGTTCCTATGCACATGTAAACTATGGGGATTTAGTGACAACAACAGAATAAGCCAAACATATTCCCTCTGCCTTTAGTAAAGTCCTCTCTGACAATTTGTCTGTCCTCTGAAAGTCAACACATCACAAATGCGGGCAAACTCACTTCCAGTGTGGGTGGGTCTGTTTCCAATTTTCTCACCCCTCCGCCCAAAAAATAAAACGTTGGTCCAAAAACAACAAAACAAGCAAGAAAAAAAGCCACACTTAAATGTTCCACACTATTAAAAGACACAGGGCAAACTAAAGCAGCTCCATCTTGCTGCTCCGCAAATGGTTATCACTGTTTTCCTTCCTTTCTTTGAGAGAGCGTGGGAGCACGCTCGGAGAGGAGGAGAAAACCTGTGCAGAAAACAACATGAGGAAGCTGGAAACACTAGCCGGGGGCTGCAGAATGAGCCGGGGGCTGCAGAATGAGCCGGGGCGGGGGCTGCAGAATGAGCCGGGGGCTGCAGAATGAGCCGGGGGAGAAGAGAAAAGAGGGAGAGGAACTGGGCAAAGGGGGAGAAAAAAAGTGAGAGAGCACTTTGACTGGGTACGATGTTCATCTCTGAAGCACTGACTTTAAAACAAAATTGACATTGAACATAAACTTAATCCACCAGTGATTTTTAAGCCAGCTCACACACAAAAGAGGACTAAGACATGGTTGCATTTCCACATAGACACATTCTCCTTCCATACTATAACAGACATAAAAACACACTTAATGAAAGCGTAACTGCTGTAAAGTTAGAGTAGCGCTGAAGCAGGGTCCTACCAGCTCGTAGGGTGAACATCCAGTCAGGGTAGCGTCAGGGTGTCTCTACGCCATATCCAGTCCAGAGCAGGCAGGCACAGTGTCAGCTCCCTCTATCCAGGCTAGCAGGGGAAAAGTGAGGGGCCGCAACAAAAGGCATAGAGGGAGGGTGAAACAGATTAACCACTCTGAGCTGACTGGTGGACTCCCCCTCTCTCTCTAACACACACAGTCACATGTATGCATAACCTGTTCACAGTTGGTCCCCCCTATCACTGACTTTTGGGTAACTTATGTCAGAGTTGCCTCAGAAGCTGAAGCGGCGAGTGGAGGAAAAGAAAGAGGATTAGAATGTGTGTGCAGTGGTGTGTGTGTGTGTGTGAGAGAGTGAGAGTGTGTGAGAGAGAGGAGCTGGGGAGAGGGGGGTTAAGGTAGGAGGGACAGGCACAGCTTGGAGGCCGGAGGCAGACTACTAAAGACAATGGCAGGAAACACTATCAGGAGGGAAAAAAAACATTGCGAAAATAATTTTAAAGCGCAAAAACAATGACATCCACATGGAAAACAAATGATGCGCTGTGCCTCAACTGCAAACAATGATATACAAAACAACAATGATAAAGATAAGAGATGTTTAGCCCTGCTGTTTGAGCCCATATCAAAGTCCTAGTTTTCCTCAGGGTCCTTGCTGTTCTGCCGCCATAGACGAGACCAAAAACTGGCCCCAGCAAAAACTAGAATAGTCCCAGTAAGTAAAATGACATTGAAAATATATCTAAAATACATATTTTCCAGACATTACATTTAGGTTCTGAATAAGAGGTGAAAAGGTATTTTCCGTATGTTTAAAATACTCTTTTTTTGTCAGGACGTTGAAAAGGCATATTTTACAGACATTGCATGTATTTTTGGATGTTGAGATCAGGCTCATTTTTGGTTCTGAATGAAAGTTGAAAATAAGGCATTTATAGACGTCGATGTTTGTGCCATATCAAGGCTGGTTCAGACCGAACAAAATCTGAACCAAACATAGACATCTATGATTGGTTCATATTTGGTTCAGACAGGACCAAAAATCTATGTTCATGGACGTTGAAATCAATGCCGGTCTGGACCGCACCAAATTTGAACCAAACATAGATGTCTATTATCGGTTCATATTTGGTCCGGACCAAAAACCAATGTCCGTGGATGTGGAAATCAAGGTCTGTCCGGAACTGCATCAAAAAAAGATGTCCAAAATGCATCGGTGTCGGTTCGTGCTTACTGAGGTGTAGCCTACAGTGTTTCCTGAAGTATCATTTTATGAATGCCCATCTATGTGGTAAGCCTACCATTTGTAAACACCAAAAAACAAAGTCCGGACAGGGCCAAAAAAACATGTCCAAAAGACGGTCTCGTGCTTACTGGGGTGTAGCCTACCATGTCTGCAATGGAATCTTATGAATGCCCATCCATGTGGTAGGCCCACCGTTTGTAAAACAGGCCGTTTATTAGTCCTAATTCCTGTGACTAATCAATTTGGCTATTTAAGCTCTGAATATCAGCTACCCAACTTTATCAGGAGTTTTCGTGAGCCTATTTGCAATTTGTTTACACAGCGGAAAATGCAGAAGTATTTCATTTTTTGCTATGATCAGCTTGTCAAAATTGATGGATACAAACTTGAAACCACTGATAATGACAATGGGGTGAAACTCCTGGACAACAGTTGGAACTGTCCATTCCATATTGTCCAACAATATCTCTCCAACAGCAGCCTGAAGAGGCAAAGTGCCACTGGTTGAGAGAAAATGTCATTGTTTTTGGGCAGAATTAAGTGAAGTTTTATGTGTTGTTGTTAGAGGTTCTTGGACAACTTATCTCAGAAAATGCTGCCCTTGTCAATCTGCCGCCATAGGTGGCTGCCTAGTCCTGCCTAATGAGCGGGCAGGCCGTGACTTTCCTACACACACACACACACTAGCACACACACACACACACCCTGTAATCATACCTTGTGATAAGAAAAGCGTCCCCAGTACTCCCTGTTTAGCCTCAGCTGCTGGGCCACAACAGACAGTATTCTGTCCCCAGTCTGATTGCACACACAAGGGGATGGATTTCAACATGCTAATTCAATTTCCTCTCTAGGGGAAAAGGTGAACCATGAGGACATGGATGAACCAGCCCCTTGTGGAGCTGCCTGCCTCACACTGTGGAGAGCAGATAGTAGATGGATGATTGGCTAATTGTTGGTAAACTGATGACTTGGTCAGATTGACTAATTTGCCTGCGGTCTTGTGGGTCAAACTAGAGAGGAGTTACATCAATAACAATAGTGCAAGCCCTTCACATTCATAACTGTAATATGAATTGAGAAATAGGCAGCAGGTTCATTCTGAAGGCTTTTCATTATGTATGAATCAATAATAAAACAAAGCTATGTGTCACTGTCGGCAGAGCAGCGTGGCATGAATACACAGTGAATGTTTCTGTAAATGACTAAACACATGGGCGAGGTCCCACCAGAAGGGTGAGTATGTAACACACACACACACACACACACACACACACACACACACACACACACACACACACACACACACACACACACACACACACACACACACACACACACACACACACACACACACACACACACACGCACACTCACACGCACACACGCACACTCACACTCACACCTCCAGATGTGGGTGTGTGATGTATGCACTGATTGTTCTGTGTCCTCTCCCCTCCTCTGTTTTGGTTACCAACCCCTCTGCTAAGTCTAAAATCCAACGCTGCTATCCAACTGTCAGGAAAGGAGGCGCTAGGTGCCTATAACTAGCCTCCCTGTAGCCCTGCTAACAATGTACAGAGCTTTGAAAGAGATGTGGAATGAATGGCATATTTCATGCATGTTCTTCTTACACAGTGTCTCTGTTTTTGTGACATTTTTACTACCATAAAATGAAACCATGCAGCCGTGTGGTTGATGGAGAATGTACAGTATTTGCAAAATTCCTACATCCATCTCTGAATCTGAGTGTGGGGATTTAATTACAAAATATAATTTTCTGAATCCCGATTTCATGACAGATCTATCTGTTCTTGCTGTTAGAGTACATGGTGTGGAATGTACAGTGCCTTCAGAAAGTAGTCATACCCTTTGACTAAATCCATTTTGAATTCAACACAACTAAATGTGGATTAAATATTTTTTTTTGTCATCCATTTACACTAAATACCCCATAATGAGTGTTTTCCTAATTTCTTTTGCGAATTGTTTGAAAATGAATTACAGCAATATCTAATTTACATAAGTATTCACATCCTTGAGTCAATACTTTGTAGAAGCACCTTTGGTGGCGATTACAGCGTTGAGTCGTCTTAGGTATCAGCTGTGTACATCTGGATTTGGGGATTTTCTCAAGCTCTTTTAAGTTAGATGGGGAGCAGAGATGAACAGCAATCTTCAAGTCTTTCCACAGATTTTTAATGCGATTCAAGTCTGGGCTTTGGCAGGTTCACTCAAGGACTTTTACATTCTTGTTTAGAAGCCATTTCAGTGTTGCTTTGGCTGTATGCTTGGGGTTATTATTCTGTTGGAACGTAAATCTTCACCCCAGTCTGAGGTCATTTGTACTCTGAACCAGGTTCTCATCAAGGATTTGCCTGTATTTGGCTCCATTCATTGTTCCCTCTATTCTTACCAGTCTCCCAGTCCCTGCTGCTGAAAACCATCCCCATAGCGTGATGCTGCAACCACCATGCTCCATGGTAGAGATGGTGTTAGATGGGTGATGGGCTGTGTCTGTTTTTTTCCAGGCATAGCGCTTTGCATTCAGGCCAAAGAGTAAAATATTTGTCTCCTCAAACCACAGAATCTTTTGCCTTATGCTCCCAAGTGGCATAGCGATCTAAGGCACTGCATCTCAGTGCTTGAGGCTTCACTACAGACCCTGATTCTGATTGCAGGCTGTATCACAACTGGCTGTGATTGTGGGTCCCATAGGGCGTTGCACTATTGGCCCAGCGTCATCCGGGTTAGAGTTTGGCCGGGGTAGGCCGTCATTGTAAATAAGAATTTGTTTTTAACTTACTTTCCTAGTTAAAAAAAGGTTAAATTCAAATAAATAAAGTGAAAATGCTTTCAGAGTCTTTCACATGGCTTTTTGCAAACTCCAGGTGTGCTGTCATGTGTCTTTTCCTCAGGAGTGTCTTCCATCTGGCTGCTCTCCCATAAAGCCCAGATTGGTGAAGGGTTGTACAGGTTGTTGTCCTTCTGGCAGATTCTCCCATCTCAGCCAAATAACTCCGTAGTTCTGTCAGAGTGGTCATTGGGTTCTTGGGTTCTTCACCTCCCTAACCAAGGTCTTTCATGCCTGGTTTCTCAGTTTGGTTGGACTGCCAGCTCTAGGCAGAGTCTGGGTAGTTCCATATTTTTTTCAATTTCCCAATGATGGAGACCACTGTGCTCTTGGAAACGTTCAACACTCTAAGAATTGTTTTATACTCTTACCCAGATATATGCCTCATCATAATTGTATCTCAGAGATCTACGGAGAGTTCCTTGGACTTATAGTTTTTGCATTTATAGCATAGTTTCTGCTCTGACGTGCACTATTGACTAAGGGACCTGTTACAGGACCTTATATCGACAGGTGTGTTTCTTTCTAAAATCACGTTCAAACAATTGAATTGGCCACAGGTGGACAATAAAGTTGTAGTGACATTTCAAGGATGATTCAAGGGAATTGGGTGTGAATACTTGTGTAAATGACATATTTTCAGCAACAAAAAAATCTAAAAACAGGTTTTCACTTTGTCATTATGGGGTATTGTATGTAGATGGGTGAGATCAACTGAATCCATTTTGAATTCAGTTTGTAACACAACTAAATGTGGAATAGGCCAAGGGGTATGAATACTTTCTTGCTGGATGCGGAGCATGTCACAGGTCATAGTTATATTAGTGTACTGGGGAAAGCTACCAGAGGATCAGGCCCGGACGCATTTCGGGTGCTGGAGCACCTACCTCTGTTTTCCTTTATTTAGCAAGACAGTCTTTCCCTTGAAAATAATCCTTGTCAGATTTGATGACTTCGTGGCCGTGCCAGCTAGTGACTAGTCTGCAGAGCTACCTCCAGGGTAAACATTCATGACAATAAAATGCCAACCTGATGTTTCCTAGCTCATCTCATGCTATTCGTCACATTTTGCCATGAGGATGAGAGAAAATGTAATCGTTTGAAAGCTGTTCATGTGCTATTTGGGGTGTCCTCGACCCCCGGGGCACGTGCCCGTTTGGTAATCCAGCCCTGACAGGATGGGTACAGATCAGACTGAGAAGTGGAACCCATGGCAATGGAATGATGCTTAACTGGATCTACTGTTGGATTGTTGCTGTAGATGTTATTGTCTATTAGCTTCACGGATTTATAAAACTACATCTGTATGACAGTGGCTATTGGGGACGAAGCACACTGATGTCTTCTTTTCCCTTTGCTGTATCCTGCACTGAGTTCTGTTATGATCTGCTCGTAAAATGCATCATTTTAAAAATTCAACATGCGATGATTCCCCTTTGGGAAGGAGGAATTCATTCTCTGGGCTGGAACCAACTCAACCGCCCTTTCTCCTGCTTCAATAAGGCTTCCATCATGTTTAATATTGGCCTGTACACAACCCTAACAACCAGTCAAATAAATCTACCCCATTGTTAACAATACTTCGATTGTTTTTGGATCTCTCTGCATTCAGCCTCGGACTCCTATTTAATTTTAGTATAATATTTTGTTTCCTCTTCCACATACAGACAAAGAATCCTTAACATTTAGATAAAAAGACTGGAGAAAGAAAAACATTGAAAGCAGTTTATATTAATACGGTATAGAAGTGGGGAAGGAGGATACAGAATGACAGAAGTAACAGTACAGTGGGAGTAATAAACAGAGGAGAGAGAGAGGAGGCAGAGAAGTAGATGGAGACAGAGAGGAGGCAGAGAAGTACATGGAGACAGAGAGGAGGCAGAGAAGTAGATGGAGACAGAGAGGAGGCAGAGAAGTAGATGGAGACAGAGAGGAGGCAGAGAAGTAGATGGAGACAGAGAGGAGGCAGAGAAGTAGATGGAGACAGAGAGGAGGCAGAGAAGTAGATGGAGACAGAGAGGAGGCAGAGAAGTAGATGGAGACAGAGAGGAGGCAGAGAAGTAGATGGAGACAGAGAGGAGGCAGAGAAGTACATGGAGACAGAGAGGAGGCAGAGAAGTAGATGGAGACAGAGAGGAGGCAGAGAAGTAGATGGAGACAGAGAGGAGGCAGAGAAGTAGATGGAGACAGAGAGGAGGCAGAGAAGTAGATGGAGACAGAGAGGAGGCAGAGAAGTACATGGAGACAGAGAGGAGGCAGAGAAGTAGATGGAGACAGAGAGGAGGCAGAGAAGTAGATGGAGACAGAGAGGAGGCAGAGAAGTAGATGGAGACAGAGAGGAGGCAGAGAAGTACATGGAGACAGAGAGGAGGCAGAGAAGTAGATGGAGACAGAGAGGAGGCAGAGAAGTACATGGAGACAGAGAGGAGGCAGAGAAGTAGATGGAGACAGAGAGGAGGCAGAGAAGTACATGGAGACAGAGAGGAGGCAGAGAAGTAGATGGAGACAGAGAGGAGGCAGAGAAGTACATGGAGACAGAGAGGAGGCAGAGAAGTACATGGAGACAGAGAGGAGGCAGAGAAGTAGATGGAGACAGAGAGGAGGCAGAGAAGTAGATGGAGACAGAGAGGAGGCAGAGAAGTACATGGAGACAGAGAGGAGGCAGAGAAGTAGATGGAGACAGAGAGGAGGCAGAGAAGTAGATGGAGACAGAGAGGAGGCAGAGAAGTAGATGGAGACAGAGAGGAGGCAGAGAAGTACATGGAGACAGAGAGGAGGCAGAGAAGTAGATGGAGACAGAGAGGAGGCAGAGAAGCACATGGAGACAGAGAGGAGGCAGAGATGGAGACAGAGAGAGGCAGATGGATGGACAGAGAGGAGGCAGAGAAGTACATGGAGACAGAGAGGAGGCAGAGAAGTAGATGGAGACAGAGAGGAGGCAGAGAAGTACATGGAGACAGAGAGGAGGCAGAGAAGAGATGGAGAGAGAGGAGGCAGAGAAGTAGATGGAGACAGAGAGGAGGCAGAGAAGTAGATGGAGACAGAGAGGAGGCAGAGAAGTAGATGGAGACAGAGAGGAGGCAGAGAAGTAGATGGAGACAGAGAGGAGGCAGAGAAGTAGATGGAGACAGAGAGGAGGCAGAGAAGTAGATGGAGACAGAGAGGGAGATGGAGACAGAGAGGAGGCAGAGAAGTACATGGAGACAGAGAGGAGGCAGAGAAGTAGATGGAGACAGAGAGGAGGCAGAGAAGTACATGGAGACAGAGAGGAGGCAGAGAAGTACATGGAGACAGAGAGGAGGCAGAGAAGTACATGGAGACAGAGAGGAGAGAGAGAGAGGAGGCAGAGAAGTACATGGAGACAGAGAGGAGGCAGAGAAGTACATGGAGACAGAGAGGAGGCAGAGAAGTACATGGAGACAGAGAGGAGAGAGAGAGGAGGCAGAGAAGTACATGGAGACAGAGAGGAGGCAGAGAAGTAGATGGAGACAGAGAGGAGGCAGAGAAGTACATGGAGACAGAGAGGAGGCAGAGAAGTACATGGAGACAGAGAGGAGGCAGAGAAGTACATGGAGACAGAGAGGAGAGAGAGAGGAGGCAGAGAAGTACATGGAGACAGAGAGGAGGCAGAGAAGTAGATGGAGACAGAGAGGAGGCAGAGAAGTACATGGAGACAGAGAGGAGGCAGAGAAGTACATGGAGACAGAGAGGAGGCAGAGAAGTACATGGAGACAGAGAGGAGAGAGAGAGGAGGCAGAGAAGTACATGGAGACAGAGAGGAGAGAGAGAGGAGGCAGAGAAGTACGTGGAGACAGAGATGGAGGCAGAGAAGTACATGGAGACAGAGAGGAGAGAGAGAGGAGGCAGAGAAGTACATGGAGACAGAGAGGAGGCAGAGAAGTACATGGAGACAGACAGAGAGGAGGCAGAGAAGCCACATGGAGACAGAGAGGAGGCAGAGAAGTAGATGGAGACAGAGAGGAGGCAGAGAAGTACATGGAGACAGAGAGGAGGCAGAGAAGTACATGGAGACAGAGAGGAGGCAGAGAAGTACATGGAGACAGAGAGGAGGCAGAGAAGAGATGGAGACAGAGAGGAGGCAGAGAAGTAGATGGAGACAGAGAGGAGGTAGAGAAGTAAATGGAGACAGAGAGGAGGCAGAGAAGTAGATGGAGACAGAGAGGAGGCAGAGAAGTACATGGAGACAGAGAGGAGGCAGAGAAGTACATGGAGACAGAGAGGAGGCAGAGAAGTACATGGATACAGAGAGGAGAGAGAGAGAGGAGGCAGAGAAGTAGATGGAGACAGAGGAGAGAGGAGGCAGAGAAGTACATGGAGACAGAGAGGAGAGAGAGAGGAGGCAGATAAGTACATGGAGACAGAGAGGAGGTAGAGAAGTACATGGAGACAGAGAGGAGACAGAGAGGAGGCAGAGAAGTACATGGAGACAGAGAGGAGGCAGAGAAGTACATGGAGACAGAGAGGAGAGAGAAAGGAGGCAGATAAGTACATGGAGAAAGAGGAGGTAGAGAAGTACATGGAGACAGAGAGGAGGCAGAGAAGTACATGGAGACAGAGAGGAGAGAGAGGGGAGGCAGAGAAGTACATGGAGAAAGAGAGGAGGCAGAGAAGTACATGGAGACAGAGAGGAGAGAGAGAGGAGGCAGAGAAGTACATGGAGACAGAGAGGAGGCAGAGAAGTAGATGGAGACAGAGAGGCGAGAGAGAGGAGGCAGAGAAGTACACGGAAACAGAGAGGAGAGAGAGGAGGCAGAGAAGTAAACGGAGACAGAGAGGAGAGAGAGAGGAGGCAGAGAAATACACAGACACAGAGAGGAGGCAGAGAAGTACATGGAGACAGAGAGGAGGCAGAGAAGTACATGGAGACAGAGAGGAGAGAGAGGAGGCAGAGAAGTACATGGAGACAGAGAGGAGAGAGAGAGGAGGCAGAGAAGTACATGGAGACAGAGAGGAGGCAGAGAAGTAGATGGAGACAGAGGAGAGAGGAGGCAGAGAAGTACATGGAGACAGAGAGGAGAGAGAGAGGAGGCAGATAAGTACATGGAGACAGAGAGGAGGTAGAGAAGTACATGGAGACAGAGAGGAGACAGAGAGGAGGCAGAGAAGTACATGGAGACAGAGAGGAGGCAGAGAAGTACATGGAGACAGAGAGGAGAGAGAAAGGAGGCAGAGAAGTACACAGAGACAGAGAGGAGAGAGAGGAGGCAGAGAAGTAAACGGAGACAGAGAGGAGAGAGAGAGGAGGCAGAGAAATACACAGACACAGAGAGGAGGCAGAGAAGTACATGGAGACAGAGAGGAGAGAGAGAGGAGGCAGATAAGTACATGGAGACAGAGAGGAGGTAGAGAAGTACATGGAGACAGAAAGGAGAGAGAGAGGAGGCAGAGAAGTACATGGAGACAGAGAGGAGAGAGAGGAGGCAGAGAAATACAAGGAGACAGAGAGGAGGCAGAGAAGTACATGGAGACAGAGAGGAGGGAGAGAAGTACATGGAGACAGAGAGGAGAGAGAGAGGGGGCAGAGAAGTACATGGAGACAGAAAGGAGGCAGAGAAGGACATGGAGACAGAGAGGAGACAGAGAGGAGGCAGAGAAGTACATGGAGACAGAGGAGAGAGAGAGGAGGCAGAGAAGTACATGGAGACAGAGAGGAGGCAGAGAAGTAGATGGAGACAGAGAGGAGAGAGAGAGGAGGCAGAGAAGTACATGGAGACAGAGAGGAGATGGAGACAGAGGAGAGAGGAGGCAGAGAAGTACATGGAGACAGAGAGGAGAGAGAGAGAGGAGGCAGAGAAGTAAACGGAGACAGAGAGGAGGCAGAGAAACATGGAGACACAGAGAGGAGGCAGAGAAGTACATGGAGACAGAGAGGAGAGAGAGAGGAGGCAGAGAAGTACATGGAGACAGAGAGGAGGTAGAGAAGTACATGGAGACAGAGAGGAGGCAGAGAAGTAGATGGAGACAGAGAGGCGAGAGAGAGGAGGCAGAGAAGTACACGGAAACAGAGAGGAGAGAGAGAGGAGGCAGAGAAGTAAACGGAGACAGAGAGGAGAGAGAGAGGAGGCAGAGAAATACACAGACACAGAGAGGAGGCAGAGAAGTACATGGAGACAGAGAGGAGAGAGAGGAGGTAGAGAAGTACATGGAGACAGAGAGGAGGTAGAGAAGTACATGGAGACAGAGAGGAGGCAAAGAAGTACATGGAGAATGAGAGGAGACAGAGAGGAGGCAGAGAAGTACATGGAGACAGAGAGGAGACAGAGAGGAGGCAGAGAAGTACATGGAGACAGAGAGGAGACAGACAGGAGGCAGAGAAGTACATGGAGACAGAGAGGAGAGAGAGAGGAGGCAGAGAAGTACATGGAGACAGAGAGGAGGCAGAGAAGTAGATGGAGACAGAGAGGAGAGAGAGAGGAGGCAGAGAAGTACACAGAGACAGAGAGGAGAAAGAGGAGGCAGAGAAGTAAACGGAGACAGAGAGGAGAGAGAGAGGAGGCAGAGAAATACATGGAGACAGAGAGGAGGCAGAGAAGTACATGGAGACAGAGAGGAGAGAGGAGGCAGAGAAACACATGGAGACAGAGAGGAGGCAGAGAAGCACATGGAGACAGAGAGGAGAGAGAGAGAGGAGGCAGAGAAGAGGAGGCAGAGAACATGGAGACAGAGAGGAGGCAGAGAAGTACATGGAGACAGAGAGGATAAGAGGCAGAGAAGTACATGGAGACAGAGAGGAGAGAGAGAGGAGGCAGAGAAGTACATGGAGACAGAGAGGAGGCAGAGAAGATGGAGACAGGAGGAGACAGAGAGGAGAGAGAGAGGAGGCAGAGAAGTACATGGAGACAGAGAGGAGGCAGAGAAGTAGATGGAGACAGAGGAGAGGAGGCAGAGAAGCACATGGAGACAGAGAGGAGGTACAGAGAGAGGAGGCAGATAAGACATGGAGACAGAGAGGAGGCAGAGAAGTACATGGAGACAGAGAGGAGACAGAGAGGAGGCAGAGAAGCACATGGAGACAGAGACAGAGAGGAGGCAGAGAAGTACATGGAGACAGAGAGGAGAGAGAGAGGAGGCAGAGAAGTACATGGAGACAGAGAGGAGGCAGAGAAGTACATGGAGACAGAGAGGAGAGAGAGGAGGCAGAGAAGTACATGGAGACAGAGAGGAGAGAGAGAGGAGGCAGAGAAGATACATGGAGACAGAGAGGAGGCAGAGAAGTACATGGAGACAGAGAGGAGGCAGAGACAGGGAGACAGAGAGGAGGCAGAGAAGTACATGGAGACAGAGAGGAGAGAGAGAGGAGGCAGAGAAGTACATGGAGACAGAGAGGAGGCAGAGAAGTACATGGAGACAGAGAGGAGGCAGAGAAGTACATGGAGACAGAGAGGAGAGAGGCGGAGCAGAAGTACATGGACAGAGAGAGAGGAGAGGAGGCAGAGAAGTACATGGAGACAGAGAGAGAGAGAAAGGAGAAGTACACATGGAGACAGAGGAGAGAGAGGAGGCAGAGAATGGATACATGGAGAGAGAGAGAGAGAGACACAGAGAGAGGAGAGAAGCAGATACATGGAGACAGAGAGGAGGAGAGACAGAGAGGAGGCAGAGAAGCACATGGAGACATGGAGACAGAGAGGAGGAGAGAAGTACATGGAGACAGAGAGGAGACAGAGAGGAGGCAGAGAGTACATGGAGACAGAGAGGAGGCAGAGAAGTACATGGAGACAGAGAGAGAGAGAGAGGAGGCAGAGAAGTACATGGAGACAGAGAGAGAGAGAGAGGAGGCAGAGAAGTACACGGAGACAGAGAGGAGGCAGAGAAGTACATGGAGACAGAGAGGAGGCAGAGAAGTACATGGAGACAGAGAGGAGGCAGAGAAGTACATGGAGACAGAGAGAGAGAGAGAGGAGGCAGAGAAGTACATGGAGACAGAGAGGAGAGAGAGAGGAGGCAGAGAAGTACATGGAGACAGAGAGGAGGCAGAGAAGTACATGGAGACAGAGAGGAGAGAGAGAGGAGGCAGAGAAGTACATGGAGACAGAGAGGAGGCAGAGAAGTACATGGAGACAGAGAGGAGGCAGAGAAGTACATGGAGACAGAGAGGAGAGAGAGAGGAGGCAGAGAAGTACATGGAGACAGAGAGGAGGCAGAGAGAGGAGGAGCAGAGAGGAGGCAGAGAAGTACATGGAGACAGAGAGGAGAGAGAGAGGAGGCAGAGAAGTACATGGAGACAGAGAGGAGAGAGAGAGGAGGCAGAGAAGTACATGGAGACAGAGAGGAGGCAGAGAAGTAGATGGAGACAGAGAGGAGAGAGGAGGCAGAGAAGTACATGGAGACAGAGAGGAGAGAGAGAGGAGGCAGAGAAGTACATGGAGACAGAGAGGAGGCAGAGAAGTACATGGAGACAGAGAGGAGAGAGAGAGGAGGCAGAGAAGTACATGGAGACAGAGAGGAGAGAGAGAGAGGAGGCAGAGAAGTACATGGAGACAGAGAGGAGAGAGAGAGGAGGCAGAGAAGTACATGGAGACAGAGAGGAGGAGAGAGATGGAGGAGACAGAGAGGAGGCAGAGAAGTACATGGAGACAGAGAGGAGGAGAGCAGAGTACATGGAGACAGAGAGAGAGGAGGCAGAGAAGAGAGATGGAGACAGAGAGGAGAGAGAGAGGAGGCAGAGAAGTACATGGAGACAGAGAGGAGGCAGAGAAGTACATGGAGACAGAGAGGAGAGAGAGGAGGCAGAGAAGTACATGGAGACAGAGAGAGAGAGAGAGGAGGCAGAGAAGTACATGGAGACAGAGAGGAGAGAGAGAGGAGGCAGAGAAGTACACAGAGAGGAGACAGAGAGGAGAGCAGAGAAGAGAGGAGACAGAGAACACATGGAGACAGAGAGGAGGCAGAGAAGTACATGGAGACAGAGAGGAGAGAGAGGAGGCAGAGAAGTACATGGAGACAGAGAGGAGAGAGAGGAGGCAGAGAAATACATGGAGACAGAGAGGAGGCAGAGAAGTACATGGAGACAGAGAGGAGACAGAGAGGAGGCAGAGAAGTACATGGAGACAGAGAGGAGGAGAGAAACATGGAGACAGAGAGGAGGCAGAGAAGCACATGGACACAGAGAGACAGAGAGGAGGCAGAGAAGTACATGGAGACAGAGAGGAGGCAGAGGAGGCAGAGACAGAGATGGAGACAGAAAGGAGGCAGAGAAGTACATGGAGACAGAGAGGAGAGAGAGAGGAGGCAGATAAGTACATGGAGACAGAGAGGAGGTAGAGAAGTACATGGAGACAGAGAGGAGGCAGAGAAGTACATGGAGACAGAAAGGAGAGAGAGAGGAGGCAGAGAAGTAAATGGAGACAGAGGGGGTAGAGAAGTACATGGAGACAGAGAGGCGAGAGAGAGGAGGCAGAGAAGTACACGGAGACAGAGAGGAGAGAGAGAGGAGGCAGAGAAATACACGGAGACAGAGAGGAGGCAGAGAAGTACATGGAGACAGAGAGGAGGCAGAGAAGTACATGGAGACAGAGAGGAGAGAGAGAGGGGGCAGAGAAGTACATGGAGACAGAAAGGAGGCAGAGAAGGACATGGAGACAGAGAGGAGACAGAGAGGAGGCAGAGAAGTACATGGAGACAGAGGAGAGAGAGAGGAGGCAGAGAAGTACATGGAGACAGAGAGGAGGCAGAGAAGTAGATGGAGACAGAGAGGAGAGAGAGAGGAGGCAGAGAAGTACATGGAGACAGAGAGGAGGCAGAGAAGTACACGGAGACAGAGAGGAGAGAGAGAGGAGGCAGAGAAGTAAACGGAGACAGAGAGGAGAGAGAGAGGAGGCAGAGAAGTACATGGAGACAGAGAGGAGAGAGAGAGGAGGCAGAGAAGTACATGGAGACAGAGAGGAGGCAGAGAAGTACATGGAGACAGAGAGGAGGCAGAGAAGATGGAGACAGAGAGGAGAGAGAGAGGAGGCAGAGAAGTACACGGAGACAGAGAGGAGAGAGAGGAGGCAGAGAAGTAAACGGAGACAGAGAGGAGAGAGAGAGGAGGCAGAGAAAACACATGGAGACAGAGAGGAGGCAGAGAAGTACATGGAGACAGAGATGAGACAGAGAGGAGGCAGAGAAGTACATGGAGACAGAGAGGAGGTAGAGAAGTACATGGAGACAGAGAGGAGGCAGAGAAGTACATGGAGACAGAGAGGAGAGAGAGAGGAGGCAGAGAAGTACATGGAGACAGAGAGGAGACAGAGAGGAGGCAGAGAAGTACATGGAGACAGAGAGGAGACAGAGAGGAGGCAGAGAAGTACATGGAGACAGAGAGGAGGCAGAGAAGTACATGGAGACAGAGAGGAGGCAGAGAAGTAGATGGAGACAGAGAGGAGAGAGAGAGGAGGCAGAGAAGTACACAGAGACAGAGAGGAGAAAGAGGAGGCAGAGAAGTAAACGGAGACAGAGAGGAGAGAGAGAGGAGGCAGAGAAATACATGGAGACAGAGAGGAGGCAGAGAAGTACATGGAGACAGAGAGGAGGCAGAGAAGTACATGGAGACAGAGAGGAGGCAGAGAAGTACATGGAGACAGAGAGGAGAGAGAGAGGAGGCAGAGAAGTACATGGAGACAGAGAGGAGGCAGAGAAGTACACGGAGACAGAGAGGAGAGAGGAGGCAGAGAAGTAAACGGAGACAGAGAGGAGAGAGAGAGGAGGCAGAGAAGTACATGGAGACAGAGAGGAGGTAGAGAAATACAGACACAGAGAGGAGGCAGAGAAGTACATGGAGACAGAGAGGAGAGAGAGAGGAGGCAGAGAAGTACATGGAGACAGAGAGGAGGCAGAGAAGTACATGGAGACAGAGAGGAGGCAGAGAAGTAGATGGAGACAGAGAGGAGAGAGAGAGGAGGCAGAGAAGTACACGGAAACAGAGAGGAGAGAGAGAGGAGGCAGAGAAGTAAACGGAGACAGAGAGGAGAGAGAGAGGAGGCAGAGAAATACACAGACACAGAGAGGAGGCAGAGAAGTACATGGAGACAGAGATGAGAGAGAGAGGAGGCAGAGAAGTACATGGAGACAGAGAGGAGGTAGAGAAGTACATGGAGACAGAGAGGAGGCAGAGAAGTACATGGAGAAGAGAGAGGAGAGAGAGAGGAGGCAGAGAAGTACATGGAGACAGAGAGGAGACAGAGAGGAGGCAGAGAAGTACATGGAGACAGAGAGGAGACAGACAGGAGGCAGAGAAGTACATGGAGACAGAGAGGAGAGAGAGAGGAGGCAGAGAAGTACATGGAGACAGAGAGGAGGCAGAGAAGTAGATGGAGACAGAGAGGAGAGAGAGGAGGCAGAGAAGTACACAGAGACAGAGAGGAGAGAGAGGAGGCAGAGAAGTAAACGGAGACAGAGAGGAGAGAGAGAGGAGGCAGAGAAATACATGGAGACAGAGAGGAGGCAGAGAAGTACATGGAGACAGAGAGGAGGCAGATAAGTACATGGAGACAGAGAGGAGGCAGAGAAGTACATGGAGACAGAGAGGAGAGAGAGAGGAGGCAGAGAAGTACATGGAGACAGAGAGGAGGCAGAGAAGTACGTGGAGACAGAGAGGAGGCAGAGAAGTACATGGAGACAGAGAGGAGAGAGAGGAGGCAGAGAAGTACATGGAGACAGAGAGGAGGCAGAGAAGTACGTGGAGACAGAGAGGAGGCAGAGAAGTACATGGAGACAGAGAGGAGAGAGAGAGGAGGCAGAGAACACATGGAGACAGAGAGGAGGCAGAGAAGTAGATGGAGACAGAGAGGAGAGAGAGGAGAGTACATGGAGACAGAGAGGAGAGAGAGAGGAGGCAGATAAGTACATGGAGACAGAGAGGAGGCAGAGAAGTAGATGGAGACAGATGGAGAGAGAGAGGAGGCAGAGAAGTACATGGAGAGAGAGAGAGGAGGCAGAGAAGACATGGAGACAGAGAGGAGAGAGAGAGGAGGCAGAGAACATACATGGAGACAGAGAGGCAGAGAAGTACATGGAGACAGAGAGGAGAGAGGAGGCAGAGAAATACATGGAGACAGAGAGGAGAGAGAGAGAGGCATAAGTACATGGAGACAGAGAGGAGGCAGAGAAGTACATGGAGACAGAGAGGAGAGAGAGAGGAGGCAGAGAAGTACATGGAGACAGAGAGGAGGCAGAGAAGTACATGGAGACAGAGAGGAGAGAGAGAGGAGGCAGAGAAGTACATGGAGACAGAGAGGAGGCAGAGAAGTACATGGAGACAGAGAGGAGGCAGAGAAGTAAATGGAGACAGAGAGGAGAGAGAGAGGAGGCAGAGAAATACATGGAGACAGAGAGGAGGCAGAGAAGTACATGGAGACAGAGAGGAGAGAGAGAGGAGGCAGAGAAGTACATGGAGACAGAGAGGAGGCAGAGAAGTAGATGGAGACAGAGAGGAGAGAGAGAGGAGGCAGAGAAGTACATGGAGACAGAGAGGAGAGAGAGGAGGCAGAGAAGTAAACGGAGACAGAGAGGAGAGAGAGAGGAGGCAGAGAAGTACACAGAGACAGAGAGGAGGCAGAGAAGTACATGGAGACAGAGAGGAGAGAGAGAGGAGGCAGAGAAGTACATGGAGACAGAGAGGAGGCAGAGAAGTACATGGAGACAGAGAGGAGAGAGAGAGGAGGCAGAGAAGTACATGGAGACAGAGAGGAGAGAGAGAGGAGGCAGAGAAGTACATGGAGACAGAGAGGAGGCAGAGAAGTAGATGGAGACAGAGAGGAGAGAGAGAGGAGGCAGAGAAGTACATGGAGACAGAGAGGAGAGAGAGAGGAGGCAGAGAAGTACATGGAGACAGAGAGGAGGCAGAGAAGTACATGGAGACAGAGAGGAGAGAGAGAGGAGGCAGAGAAGTACATGGAGACAGAGGAGGTAGAGAAGTACATGGAGACAGAGAGGAGGAAGAGAAGTACATGGAGACAGAGAGGAGGCAGAGAAGTACATGGAGACAGAGAGGAGGCAGAGAAGTACATGGAGACAGAGAGGAGAGAGAGAGGAGGCAGAGAAGTACATGGAGACAGAGAGGAGGCAGAGAAGTAGATGGAGACAGAGAGAGAGAGAGGAGGCAGAGAAGTACATGGAGACAGAGAGGAGAGAGAGGAGGCAGAGAAGCAAGGAGACAGAGAAGAGAGAGGAGGCAGAGAAGTACATGGAGACAGAGAGGAGGCAGAGAAGTACATGGAGACAGAGAGGAGAGAGAGAGGAGGCAGAGAAGTACATGGAGACAGAGAGGAGGCAGAGAAGACAGAGAGAGAGGAGGAGCAGGAGGCAGAGAAGTACATGGAGACAGAGAGGAGAGAGAGAGGAGGCAGAGAAGCACATGGAGACAGAGAGGAGGCAGAGAAGCAGATGGAGACAGAGACAGAGAGGAGGCAGAGAAGTACATGGAGACAGAGAGAGAGAGAGAGGAGGCAGAGAAGTACATGGAGACAGAGAGGAGGCAGAGAAGGACATGGAGACAGAGAGGAGACAGAGAGGAGGCAGAGAAGTACATGGAGACAGAGAGGAGGCAGAGAAGCACATGGAGAGGCAGAGAAGTACACAGACAGAGAGAGAGAGAGAGGAGGCAGAGAAGTAAACGGAGACAGAGAGAGGAGAGAGGAGGCAGAGAAATACACAGAGACAGAGAGGAGGCAGAGAAGCACATGGAGACAGAGAGGAGAGAGAGAGGAGGCAGATAAGTACATGGAGACAGAGAGGAGGCAGAGAAGTACATGGAGACACAGAGGAGAGAAGCAACATGGAGACAGAGAGGAGAGAGAGAGGAGGCAGAGAAGTACATGGAGACAGAGAGGAGGCAGAGAAGCACATGGAGACAGAGAGAGGAGAGAGAAGTACATGGAGACAGAGAGGAGTCAGAGAGGAGGCAGAGAAGTACATGGAGACAGAGAGGAGGCAGAGAAGTACATGGAGACAGAGAGGAGACAGAGAGGAGGCAGAGAAGTACATGGAGACAGAGAGAGGAGGCAGAGAAGTACATGGAGACAGAGAGGAGGCAGAGAAGTAGATGGAGACAGAGAGGAGAGAGAGAGGAGGCAGAGAAGTACATGGAGACAGAGAGGAGGCAGAGAAGTACATGGAGACAGAGAGGAGAGAGAGAGGAGGCAGAGAAGTACATGGAGACAGAGAGGAGAGAGAGAAGAGGCAGAGAAATACACAGACACAGAGAGGAGGCAGAGAAGTACATGGAGACAGAGAGGAGAGAGAGAGGAGGCAGAGAAGTACATGGAGACAGAGAGGAGGTAGAGAAGTACATGGAGACAGAGAGGAGGCAGAGAAGTAGATGGAGACAGAGGACAGAGAGAGAAGCAGAGAATGCAGAGAGACAGAGAGGAGAGAGAGAGGAGGCAGAGAAGTACATGGAGACAGAGAGGAGAGAGAGGAGGCAGAGAAGTACACAGACACAGAGAGGAGGCAGAGAAGACATGGAGACAGAGATGAGAGAGAGAGGAGGCAGAGAAGCAAACATGGAGACAGAGAGGAGGCAGAGAAGTACATGGAGACAGAGAGGAGGCAGAGAAGTACATGGAGACAGAGAGGAGACAGAGAGGAGGCAGAGAAGTACATGGAGACAGAGAGGAGACAGAGAGGAGGCAGAGAAGTACATGGAGACAGAGAGGAGGCAGAGAAGTACATGGAGACAGAGAGGAGAGAGAGAGGAGGCAGAGAAGTACATGGAGACAGAGAGGAGGCAGAGAAGTACATGGAGACAGAGAGAGAGAGAGGAGGCAGAGAAGTACACAGAGACAGAGAGAGAGAGAGGAGGCAGAGAAGCACATGGAGACAGAGAGGAGAGAGGAGGCAGAGAGAAGTACATGGAGACAGAGAGGAGGCAGAGAGAGCACATGGAGACAGAGAAGCAGAGATACATGGAGACAGAGAGGAGGCAGAGAAGTACATGGAGACAGAGAGAGAGAGAGAGGAGGCAGAGAAGTACATGGAGACAGAGAGGAGGCAGAGAAGCAGAGACAGATGGAGACAGAGAGGA
Source organism: Oncorhynchus keta (assembly GCF_023373465.1). NCBI lineage: Eukaryota > Metazoa > Chordata > Actinopteri > Salmoniformes > Salmonidae > Oncorhynchus > Oncorhynchus keta. The sequence goes on from NC_068447.1 coordinate 32,746,704, forward strand.
GGCAGAGAAGTACATGGAGACAGGAGAGAGAGAGAGGAGGCAGAGAAGTACATGGAGACAGAGAGGAGGCAGAGAAGCACATGGAGACAGAGGAGGCAGAGAAGTACATGGAGACAGAGAGGAGGCAGAGAAGTACATGGAGACAGAGAGAGAGAGAGGAGAGAGAGAGAGAAGCACATGGAGACAGAGAGGAGGCAGAGAAGAGATGGAGACAGAGAGGAGGCAGAGAAGTACATGGAGACAGAGAGGAGGCAGAGAAGAGAAATGGAGACAGAGAGGAGGCAGAGAAACATGGAGACAGAGAGGCACAGAGAGAGAGGAGGCAGAGAAGTACATGGAGACAGAGAGGAGGCAGAGAAGTAGATGGAGACAGAGAACAGAGACAGAGAGGAGGCAGAGAAGCACATGGAGACAGAGAGGAGGCAGAGAAGCACATGGAGACAGAGAGGAGAGAGAGAGACAGAGAAGAGAGGAGACAGAGAGGAGGCAGAGAAGTACATGGAGACAGAGAGGAGGCAGAGAAGTACATGGAGACAGAGAGGAGGCAGAGAAGTACATGGAGACAGAGAGGAGGCAGAGAAGTACATGGAGACAGAGAGGAGAGAGAGAGGAGGCAGAGAAGTACATGGAGACAGAGAGGAGGCAGAGAATTTAGATGGAGACAGAGAGGAGCAGAGAAGTACACGGAGACAGAGAGGAGGCAGAGAAGTACATGGAGACAGAGAGGAGGCAGAGAAGTACACGGAGACAGAGAGGAGAGAGAGAGGAGGCAGAGAAGTACATGGAGACAGAGAGGAGGCAGAGAAGTAGATGGAGACAGAGAGGAGGCAGAGAAGTACATGGAGACAGAGAGGAGGCAGAGAAGTACATGGAGACAGAGAGGAGAGAGAGAGGAGGCAGAGAAGTACATGGAGACAGAGAGGAGGCAGAGAAGTACATGGAGACAGAGAGGAGAGAGAGAGGAAGCAGAGAAGTACGTGGAGACAGAGAGGAGGCAGAGAAGTACATGGAGACAGAGAGGAGGCAGAGAAGTACATGGAGACAGAGAGGAGAGAGAGAGGAGGCAGAGAAGTACATGGAGACAGAGAGGAGGCAGATAAGTACATGGAGACAGAGAGGAGAGAGAGAGGAGGCAGAGAAGTACATGGAGACAGAGAGGAGGCAGAGAAGTACATGGAGACAGAGAGGAGCAGAGAGAGAGGAGGCAGAGAAGAGACATGGAGACAGAGACAGCAGAAAGAGGAGGCAGAGAAGTACATGGAGACAGAGAGGAGGCAGAGAGGCAGTAGATGGAGACATGGAGAGAGAGGAGGCAGAGAAGCACATGGAGACAGAGAGGAGGCAGAGAAGTACATGGAGACAGAGAGAGAGAGAGGAGGCAGAGAAGCACATGGAGACAGAGAGGAGGCAGCAGAAGCACATGGAGACAGAGAGGAGCAGAGAGACAGAGACAGAGACAGACATGGAGACAGAGAGGAGGCAGAGAAATACATGGAGACAGAGAGGAGGCAGAGAAGTACATGGAGACAGAGAGGAGAGAGAGAGGAGGCAGAGAAGCACATGGAGACAGAGAGGAGGCAGAGAAGAAGTGGAGACAGAGAGACAGAGAGAGAGGAGAGAAGAGAGGAGGACAGAGATGGAGACAGAGAGGAGGCAGAGAAGTACATGGAGACAGAGAGGAGGCAGAGAAGTACATGGAGACAGAGGAGAGAGAGAGGAGGCAGAGAAGCACATGGACATCAGAGAGGAGAGAGAGAAGCACATGGAGAGAGAGAGGAGGCAGCAGAAGCACATGGAGACAGAGAGGAGAGAGAGAGGAGGCAGAGAAGCACAAGTACAGAAAGGACAGAGAGACAGAGGAGGCAGAGAAGCAAATGGAGACAGAGAGGAGAGAGAGAGGAGGCAGAGAATACATGGAGACAGAGAGGAGGCAGAGAAGTAGATGGAGACAGAGACAGAGAGGAGGCAGAGAAGTACATGACAGAGACAGAGAGGAGGCAGAGAAGTACATGGAGACAGAGAGGAGAGAGAGGAGGCAGAGAAGCACATGGAGACAGAGAGGAGGCAGAGAAACATGGAGACAGAGGGAGACAGAGAGGAGGCAGAGAAGTACATGGAGACACAGAGGAGGCAGAGAGACATGGAGACAGAGGAGGCAGAGAAGCAGATGGAGACAGAGAGGAGAGAGAGGAGGCAGAGAAGCACATGGAGACAGAGAGGAGAGAGAGGAGGCAGAGAACACATGGAGACATGGAGACAGAGAGGAGGCAGAGAAGTAGAGGAGGCAGAGAGAGGAGGCAGAGAAGTACACATGGAGACAGAGAGGAGGCAGAGAAGCAACTGAGACAGAGAGGGCAGAGGAGGCAGAGTACATGGAGACAGGCAGAGAAGAGAGGAGGCAGAGAAGTACATGGAGACAGAGAGGAGAGAGAGAGGAGGCAGAGAAGTACATGGAGACAGAGAGGAGGAGGCAGAGAAGTACATGGAGACAGAGAAGAGGCAGAGAAGTACATGGAGACAGAGAGAGGAGAGAGGAGGCAGAGAAGTACATGGAGACAGAGGAGAGAGAGAGGAGGCAGAGAAGAGAGACAGATGGAGACAGGAGAGAAGTACATGGAGAGAGAGACTGGAGACAGAGAGGAGGTAGAGATACACATGGAGACAGAGAGGAGGCAGAGAAGCAGATGGAGACAGAGAGGACTTTATCACAGACCTCAGACAGAGGAGGCATCTCTCAGAGGAGAGAAGTACAGAGACACAGACAGGAGACATGGAGACAGAGAGCAAGGAGGTAGAGGACAGAGAGAAAGTGACATGAGACAGAGAGGAGGTAGGTGGAGAATGAGAGACAGAGAGGAGGCAGAGACAACAGCGAGGCAGTAATACATGGAGACAAGAGGAGAGAGAGGAGGCAGAGAAGAGGCACATGGAGACAGAGAATCTAAAGAGAGAAGACAGGAGAACAGACAGAGAGAGGAGGCAGGAAGTACATGGAGACAGAGAGAGGAGGCAGTTCTTACATGGAGAGAGAGGAGGTAGAAAGTTGTCAAGAGAGAGGAGGCATGAGACAGAGAGGAGAGAGAGAGGCACACTACGGAACAAGAGAAGCAGAAATCACATGGAGACAGAGAGGAGAGAGAGAGGGCAGAGAAGCACATGGGAGACAGAGAGGAGGCAGAGAAGCACATGGAGACAGAGAGGAGGGATCTAGAAATGGAGGCAGTCTGCAGAGACAGAGATCAGAGGGAGGCAGAGAAGCAAAGGTAGAGGCAGATAAGAGACAGAGAGAGAGATGAGGCAGGACAGAGACAAGAGGCAGAGAAGCCACATGGAGACAGAGAGAGAGAGGAGGCAGAGAAGTATTTACGCAACAGAGGTAGAGAAGACATGGAGACAAGAGGAGACAGAGAGAAGAAAAATGGAGACAGAGCAGCCAGAGAGGAGAGCAGAGGAGGCAGAGAAGTGGAGACATGAGACAGAGAGGAGACAGAGAGGAGAGAGAGAGAGGCAGAGAAGACATGGAGACAGAGAGGGAGATTTGAGAGAGGAGGCAGAGAAGATCATGGAGATGGAGGACAGAGAGGAGGCAGAGAAGTACATGGAGACAGAGGAGGCAGAGAAAGTAGAGCAAGAGATGCCAGAAAAGATGGAGGCAGAGGAGGCAGAGTACAAATGGAGACAGAGAGGAGGAGTACATGGAGACAGAGAGGATTAGAGAAGCACATGGAGACAGAGACAAGAGAGAGGTTAAAAGAGCAAAACAGAGAGGAGGCAGAGATCACATGGGACACAAGAGGAGGCAGAGAAGTAACATGGAGACAGAGAGAGAGAGGAGCAGAGATGGAGACAGAGAGGCAGACCTCAGACATGGACAGAGAGGAGACAAGAGAGGCAGAGAGGAGGAGACAGAGAGGAGGCAGAGAAGTACATGGAGACAGAGAGGAGGCAGAGAGAGACAGAGGAGGCAGAGAAGTACATGGAGGCAGAGAGGAGGCAGAGACAGAGAGGAGACAGAGAGGAGCAGAGAAGTACATGGAGGAGAGGAAGAGGAGGCAAAAGAGAGAGGCAGAGAAGGACCATGGAGACACAAGAGAGACAGAGAGGAGGCAGAGAAGTAATGGAGACAGAGAGCCTAAGACAGAGAGGAGAGAGGAGGCAGAGAAAACATGGAGACAGAGAGGAGAGAGAGAGGAGGCAGAGAAGCAATGGAGACAGAGAGGAGGCAGAGAAGTAGATGGAGACAGAGAGAGGCAGAGAAGTACATGGAGACAGAGAGGCAGAGAAGAGAAGGAGACAGAGATCAGAGAGGAGGAGGCAGAGAAGTACATGGAGACAGAGAGGAGAGAGAGAGGAGGCAGAGAAGATACACGGGAGGCAGAGACAGAGAGAGGAGGCAGAGAAGATACATGGAGACAGAGAGAGGCAGAGAAGAGAAGTACATGGAGACAGAGAGGAGGCAGAGAAGTAGATGGAGACAGAGAGAGAGAGAGAGAGGAGGCAGAGAAATACATGGAGACACAGAGAGGAGGCAGAGAAGTACATGGAGAGAGAGAGAGGAGGCAGAGAAGTACATGGAGACAGAGAGGAGGCAGAGAGCCCCAGAGAGGAGGCAGAGAAGTACATGGAGACAGAGAGGAGGCAGAGAAGTACATGGAGACAGAGAGGAGAGAGAGGAGGCAGAGAAGTAAATGGAGACAGAGAGAGAGAGAGAGAGGAGGCAGAGAAACATGGAGACAGAGAGGAGGCAGACACAGAGAGGAGGCAGAGAAGACATGGAGACAGAGAGGAGAGAGAGAGGAGGCAGAGAAGTACATGGAGACAGAGAGGAAGAGAAACATGGAGAGAGAGAGGAGGCAGAGAAGTACATGGAGACAGAGAGGAGGCAGAGAAGTAGAGGAGGCAGAGAATGCACATGGAGACAGAGAGGACAGAGAGAGGAGGCAGAGAAGATACAGGAGACAGAGAGGAGAAGAGAGGAGGCAGAGAAGTACATGGAGACAGAGAGGAGGCAGAGTGTGAGACAGACAGAGACAGTACATGGAGACATGGAGAGAGGAGAGATGAGGAGGCAGAGAAGCACATGAGACAGAGACATCAAGAGGAGCTACATGGAGAGAGATGAGGAGGCAGAGATCATGAGAGAGGAGAGAGACAGTACATCATGAGAGGAGAGACACAGAGAGGACATCAGACATCAGATGACATGACAGATCAGAGAATATATGGATAGAGCCAGGAGAGAGGGGAGACATGGAGACAGAGAGGATATAGAGAAGCATGGAGACAGAGAGGAGCCTAGAGAGAGCAGAAACATGGAGACAGAGAGGCAGAGAAAAGCAGAGAAGACACACGGAGACAGAGAGGAGCAGAGAAGCAGAGAAGACACAGCGATCAAGAGGAGGCAGAGAAGCACATGGAGACAGAGAGAGAGGAGGCAGAGAAGTACATGGAGACAGACAGAGAGAGAGAAGAGGAGGCAGAGAAGTACATGGAGACAGAGAGGAGGCAGAGAAGCACATGGAGACAGAGAGGAGAGCAGAGGAAGTACATGGAGACAGAGAGGAGGCAGAGAAGCACATGGAGACAGAGAGGAGGCAGAGAAGTACATGGAGACAGAGACAGAGAGGAGGCAGAGAAGCAGATGGAGACAGAGAGGAGGCAGAGAAGACATGGAGACAGAGAGGAGGCAGAGAAGACATGGAGACAGAGAGGAGAGAGAGAGGAGGCAGAGAAACATGGAGACAGGAGACAGAGAGGAGGCAGAGAAGTACATGGAGACAGAGAGGAGGCAGAGAGAGGCAGAGACAGACAGATGGAGAGAGAGAGGAGGCAGAGAAGCACATGGAGACAGAGAGGAGAGAGAGAGGAGGCAGAGAAGTACATGGAGACAGAGAGGAGAGAGAGAGGAGGCAGAGAAGTACACAGAGGACAGAGAGGAGGCAGAGAAGAACAGGGAGACAGAGAGGAGAGAGAGAGGAGGCAGAGAAGTACATGGAGACAGAGAGGAGGCAGAGAAGTACATGGAGACAGAGAGAGAGAGAGAGGAGGCAGAGAAGTACATGGAGACAGAGAGGAGGTAGAGAAGTACATGGAGACAGAGAGGAGGCAGAGAGACAAGCTACAGGAGAAGTACATGGAGACAGAGAGGAGGCAGAGAAGTAGATGGAGACAGAGAGGAGAGAGAGAGGAGGCAGAGAAGCACACAGAGACAGAGAGGAGAGAGAGAGAGGAGGCAGAGAATACAAATGGAGACAGAGAGGAGGGAGAGAGGAGGCAGAGAACAGAGACAGAGACAGAGAGGAGGCAGAGAAGTACATGGAGACAGAGAGGAGGCAGAGAAGCACATGGAGACAGAGAGGAGGCAGAGAAGTACATGGAGACAGAGAGGAGCAGAGAGGAGGCAGATAAGTACATGGAGACAGAGAGGAGGCAGAGAAGTACATGGAGACAGAGAGGAGGCAGAGAAGTACATGGAGACAGAGAGGAGAGAGAGGAGGCAGAGAAGTACATGGAGACAGAGAGGAGGCAGAGAAGCACAGAGACATCATGAGAGACAGAGAGGAGGCAGAGAAGACATGGAGACAGAGAGGAGAGATAGCCAGAGAGACATGGAGAGACAGAGAAGTAGATGGAGACAGAAGGAGGAGAGAGTACATGAGGAGACAGAGAAGGCCAGAGAAGTACATGGCCACATGAGACAGACATGGAGACAGTGACTTAGAGGAGGCAGAGAAGCACATGGAGAATCCACATTGCTGAGAGAGATGCAGAGAAGCACATGACAGAGAGGAAGGGAGGCAGAGAATACATGGAGACAGAAGAGGAGGCAGAGAGACATGGAGACAGAGATGAGACAGAGAGGAGGCAGAGAAGTCATGGAGACAGAGAGGAGGGAGCAGAAGTACATGGAGACAGAGAGGAGGCAGAGAAGTACATGGAGACAGGAGGAGGCAGAGAAGTACATGGAGACAGAGAGGAGAGAGAGAGAGGGCAGAGAAGTACATGGAGACAGAGAGGAGGCAGAGAAGTACATGGAGACAGAGAGGAGAGAGAGAGGAGGCAGAGAAGTACATGGAGACAGAGAGGAGGCAGAGAAGTAGATGGAGACAGAGAGGAGAGAGAGAGGAGGCAGATAAGTACATGGAGACAGAGAGGAGGTAGAGAAGTACATGGAGACAGAGAGGAGGCAGAGAAGTACATGGAGACAGAGAGGAGAGAGAGAGGAGGCAGAGAAGTACATGGAGACAGAGAGGAGGCAGAGAAGTACATGGAGACAGAGAGGAGAGAGAGAGGAGGCAGAGAAGTACATGGAGACAGAGAGGAGAGAGAGAGGAGGCAGAGAAGTACATGGAGACAGAGAGGAGGCAGAGAAGTACATGGAGACAGAGAGGAGGCAGAGAAGTACATGGAGACAGAGAGGAGAGAGAGAGGAGGCAGAGAAGTACATGGAGACAGAGAGGAGGAGAGAGAAGCACAGGAGAGAGAGAGGAGGCAGAGAAGCACATGGAGACAGAGAGGAGAGAGAGAGGAGGCAGAGAAGCACATGGAGACAGAGAGAGGAGGCAGAGAAGTACATGGAGACAGAGAGAGGGTAGAGAGAGGCAGAGAGAGGAGGCAGAGAAGTACATGGAGACAGAGATGAGAGAGAGAGAGCAGAGAAGCAGAGAAGAGAGATGAGACAGAGAAGGAGGAGACAGAGATGGAGACAGATTATGGGAGAGAGAGACAGAGAGCAGAGGAGAGAGAGCAGATGGAGAGAGAGAGGAGGCAGAGAAGTACATGGAGACAGAGAGGAGAGCAGAGGAGGCAGAGAAGACATGGAGAGAGAGAGGAGGCAGAGAAGTACATGGAGACAGAGAGGAGGTAGAGAAGTACATGGAGACAGAGAGGAGGCAGAGAAGTACATGGAGACAGAGAGGAGAGAGAGGGGGGGCAGAGAAGTACATGGAGAAAGAGAGGAGGCAGAGAAGTACATGGAGACAGAGAGGAGACAGAGAGGAGGCAGAGAAGTACATGGAGACAGAGAGGACGCAGAGAAGTACATGGAGGAAGAGAAGTACATGGAGACAGAGGAGGTAGAGAAGTACATGGAGACAGAGAGGAGGAAGAGAAGTACATGGAGACAGAGAGGAGGCAGAGAAGTAGATGGAGACAGAGAGGAGAGAGAGAAGAGGCAGAGAAGTACATGGAGACAGAGAGGAGAGAGAGAGGAGGCAGAGAAGTACATGGAGACAGAGAGGAGGCAGAGAAGTAGGGAGACAGAGAGGAGAGAGAGGAGGCAGAGAAGTACATGGAGGCAGAGAAGTAGAAGGAGACAGAGAGGAGAGAGAGAGGAGGGAGAGAAGTACATGGAGACAGAAAGGAGAGAGAGAGGAGGCAGAGAAGTATATGGAGACAGAGGAGGTAGAGAAGTAAATGGAGACAGAGAGCCTAGAGAGAGGAGGCAGAGAAGTACATGGAGACAGAGAGGAGGCAGAGAAGTACATGGAGACAGAGAGGAGAGAGAGAGGAGGCAGAGAAGAAAAAATGGAGACAGAGGAGGCAGAGAAGTACATGGAGACAGAGAGGAGAGAGAGAGGGGGCAGAGAAGTACATGGAGACAGAAAGGAGGCAGAGAAGTACATGGAGACAGACAGGAGACAGAGAGGACATGGCACATGGAGACAGAGCGGAGAGAGAAAGGGGGCAGAGAAGTACATGGAGACAGAGAGGAGGCAGAGAAGTACATGGAGACAGAGAGGAGGCAGAGAAGTACATGGAGACAGAGAGGAGGCAGAGAAGTACATGGAGACAGAGAGGAGGCAGAGAAGTAGATGGAGACAGAGAGGAGAGAGAGAGGAGGCAGAGAAGTACATGGAGACAGAGAGGAGAGAGAGGAGGCAGAGAAGTAAATGGAGACAGAGAGGAGAGAGAGAGGAGGCAGAGAAGTACATGGAGACAGAGAGGAGGCAGAGAAGTAGATGGAGACAGAGAGGCGAGAGAGAGGAGGCAGAGAAGTACACGGAGACAGAGAGGAGAGAGAGAGGAGGCAGAGAAGTAAACGGAGACAGAGAGGAGAGAGAGAGGAGGCAGAGAAATACACAGACACAGAGAGGAGGCAGAGAAGTACATGGAGACAGAGAGGAGAGAGAGAGGAGGCAGAGAAGTACATGGAGACAGAGAGGAGGCAGAGAAGTAGATGGAGACAGAGAGGAGAGAGAGAGAGGAGGCAGATAAGTACATGGAGACAGAGAGGAGGTAGAGAAGTACATGGAGAAAGAGAGGAGGCAGAGAAGTACATGGAGACAGAGAGGAGGCAGAGAAGTAGATGGAGAAAGAGAGGCGAGAGAGAGGAGGCAGAGAAGTACACGGAAACAGAGAGGAGAGAGAGAGGAGGCAGAGAAGTCCATGGAACAGGAGACAGAGAGGAGAGAGAGAGGAGGCAGAGAAATACATGGAGACAGAGAGGAGGCAGAGAAGTACATGGAGACAGAGAGGAGGCAGAGAAGTACATGGAGACAGAGAGGAGGCAGAGAAGTACATGGAGACAGAGAGGAGAGAGAGAGAGGAGGCAGATAAGTACATGGAGACAGAGAGGAGGTAGAGAAGTACATGGAGACAGAGAGGAGAGAGAGAGGAGGCAGAGAAGTACATGGAGACAGAGAGAGAGAGAGAGAGGAGGCAGAGAAGTACATGGAGACAGAGAGGAGGCAGAGAAGTAGATGGAGACAGAGAGGAGAGAGAGAGGAGGCAGAGAAGTACATGGAGACAGAGAGGAGAGAGAGAGGAGGCAGAGAAGTACATGGAGACAGAGAGGAGAGAGAGAGGAGGCAGAGAAGTACACAGAGACAGAGAGGAGGCAGAGAAGTACATGGAGACAGAGAGGAGAGAGAGAGGAGGCAGAGAAGTACATGGAGACAGAGAGGAGGCAGAGAAGTAGATGGAGACAGAGAGGAGAGAGAGAGAGGAGCAGATAAGTACATGGAGACAGAGAGAGTAGAGAGAGAGGAGACAGAGAGGAGGCAGAGAAGTACATGGAGACAGAGAGAGGCAGAGAAGTAGATGGAGAAAGAGAGGAGAGAGAGGAGGCAGAGAAGCACATGGAGACAGAGAGGAGAGAGAGAGGAGAGGAGAGGCAGAGAAGTACATGGAGACAGAGGAGGAGAGAGGAGGCAGAGAAGTACACAGACACAGAGAGGAGGCAGAGAAGCACATGGAGACATTTAGAGAGAGAGAGAGAGAGGAGGCAGAGAAGTACATGGAGACAGAGAGGAGGCAGAGAAGAGAGGAGACAGAGAGAGAGAGAGGAGGAGAGATAAGCACATGGAGACAGAGAGGAGGCAGAGAAGCACATGGAGACAGAGAGGAGGCAGAGAAGTACATGGAGACAGAGAGGAGAGAGAGAGGAGGCAGAGAAGCACATGGAGACAGAGAGAGAGAGAGAGAGAGGAGGCAGAGAAGTACATGGAGACAGAGAGGAGAGAGCAGAGAAGTACATGGAGACAGAGAGAGAGAGAGAGGAGGCAGAGAAGTACATGGAGACAGAGAGGAGGCAGAGAAGTACATGGAGACAGAGAGAGAGAGAGAGAGGCAGAGAAGTACATGGAGACAGAGAGGAGGCAGAGAAGACATGGAGACAGAGAGAGATGGAGACAGAGGAGGCAGAGAAGTACATGAGAGAGAGAGGAGAGAGAGAGAGAGAGAGGCAGAGAAGTACATGGAGACAGAGAGGAGGCAGAGAAGTAGATGGAGACAGAGAGAGAGAGAGAGGAGGCAGAGAAGCACATGGAGACAGAGAGAGAGAGAGGAGGCAGAGAAGTGGAGACACATGGAGACAGAGAGGAGGCAGAGAAGTACATGGAGACAGAGAGGAGAGAGAGAGGAGGCAGAGAAGTACATGGAGACAGAGATGAGAGAGAGAGGAGGCAGAGAAGTACATGGAGACAGAGAGGAGGCAGAGAAGTACATGGAGACAGAGAGGAGGCAGAGAAGTACATGGAGACAGAGAGGAGAGAGAGAGGAGGCAGAGAAATACATGGAGACAGAGAGGAGGCAGAGAAGTAGATGGAGACAGAGAGGAGAGAGAGAGGAGGCAGAGAAGTACACGGAGACAGAGAGGAGAGAGAGAGGAGGCAGAGAAGTAAACGGAGACAGAGAGGAGAGAGAGAGGAGGCAGAGAAGTACATGGAGACACAGAGAGGAGGCAGAGAAGTACATGGAGACAGAGAGGAGA